>NW_015386750.1:144469-175000 GCF_001527695.2 Protobothrops mucrosquamatus
GTGGGAGTGACGAGTCCCTCCCAACACCGCCCGCGCGGCCGCATTTTGGACCAACTGGAGCCTCCGGGTGCTCCTCAAGGGAAGCCCCATGTAGAGTAGTTATCTTGTGTAATTTGAAACAAAGTTAAAATAATATAAAATTTATTCTAAAAAGGAGTTAATAAATTGCATGTGGAGATGATAGGCACATTGAAATAAGGCTCAAGATTTTCACTTTGAATGACAGTAATTGATGCCCTATCCTAGCTGTCAACTGCCTCTCAGGATAAGCATATGGGAAGTGACAGAGCAATGAACAAGGTGATCTGCCATTGTCAATGCTTGGGTAAATCTTTTCTTTATGCTTGGGATGTGCAATGAATCCTCACTGAAGAATTAAAAATGGTTCATGGTTTGACTCATCTCCTGTTTAATGATGCTAATTGTAATTAATATATGCATGTGTGTCAGGGGTTGAAAACACACTTTTCTCTCAATCTACCTATCATGCTACTTAGAGGTAATCAATGAGGCTAACTAATATTATTCATAACTGCAATATACAAAGATACTAAACCTTTCGGTTTTATTCTGTCAGATTTATACCCTAGAAAGCAGAAGCACCCTGGAATTCCTTTTACCAGTATATCCCAAAATCATTTGAGCTTTTAAAAGGCAATTATAATTGTTGTGTATTGAATAGTAATACAGGATTGTCTAGTTTTGGTAATGTCACTTTTGCTACTGATTCTGGAAACAATGAACAATCACTGCTGAGAAAATGCGGCTAACTAATAAATAAAATGATTTTTTTTAAAAAAATCTGTCTCATAAAACATTTTAGTAACAGTATAGTAGTGAAATATCACTGCTGTGAAAGTGTTGATGAATCAGTTTGAGTCCATCCTCAGTCATGAAGAGAATTATGATTTTAGCCATTTTTTCAGTTCAACTTATACCACAGATATGTTGTTGATGGTAGAATTGATATTTATCTCACTTGAGATCAAGAAAGAAGATGGCTTTTAAACAAAAAAAGCATTTTCTTTAAATAAATAAAATATTGATCAAGCTGATTAAATATTGAAAATAGATTAATATTTATTGATTTCTATTGCCACTGACCTCAACAAAAGACACTTTATGGTGTTATTATAATGATTATAATAACAGAAAACTGTAATTATAATGACAGAAAACTTTATAGTTTGGCTTCGATGATTAATGAAATTTTGTCTCTGTCTCATTAGAAATAACTCCTACTTATTTTAATAAATGTAATCTCTATATAAAGCTGAAATCCTATATTCATCATTAATAATAATTAATTTCTATTCATTTAAGACACTTCACAAACTTCTGATGTGAATTCCAGAGTATAGATTAGATTCAGCTTTAGCCATTATTTTGGTGTACTAGTTTAAATCAGTGCTATTTCATTTAATTAATTTAAATTAATTTACCATTGATTTCAGTTCCTGTGCTGTTAATGTGACCATATGAATATCCATTGGACTGTGTTAAAGTTGAATTACTCTTGGAATATATCAGCCTTTTTTTTAAAAAAAATATATCAGAAATAATAATTTAAAAAATCTGTTTTTTTAAAAAAAACAGTTGTCAGTTTTCTGTCATGTATGTTATGTAATGTTATAAATTCTGTTATGCCTGATTTCTATCATGCATAAAGCATTTTTTGGCAAGAGAAGAAAGCGGAGGATGAGGCAGAGAAGGAAGAGAAGGAAGGAAGGAAGGAAGGAAGGAAGGAAGGAAGGAAGGAAGGAAGGAAGGAAGGAAGGAAGGAAGGAAGGAAGGAAGGAAGGAAGGGATAGAAATTAAAGATCCTTATTTAGGGCCCTTCCAAACACAATATGGAATTATAGTATTAACAACCCAATGATTGGCTTGGTGAAATAATTAAGTTTCCATTGATTTTCTAAAAGACAGGAGGGAGACAACCTTTCAAATATTTGGAGCATGCTATTGCAGAGAAGGATGGTGATGATTGAGGGGGCATAAAATATATTATTATTGTTATAAATATTTATACCCAGAACTCTTTTTCCCCATATGTACCCTTAAATACATGACTTAGAGAGGGAGATTGTCTGACTATCATCCATATAATACTGCAGTACTTTGTGAGATGCCATGCTTGTATTTTGGAAAAGAATCCTATCTTACTATTCAGCACATGTTTTGTCCACAGAATCCTTATCAATCCTAACAAAATTAAGAAAATACTTTGTCATTGTTAATGTCAATCTGTAAGCAATGGGATAAATGGATTACTTCTGTGATTTATTTCATTATAGTCCTAAGGTTTTACAGAGGTTTTAATATGAATAAGGCAATGACAGAAACAACCATGTAAATTTTTGAAAGAGACCTGCTGTTTTAATGCATCATAGAGAAATTCTTTATATGCATAACTTCCTTTGTAAAGCATGTCTTAACAAAACTTTGCACAGCTTTAATAGCTCCATTTCAATTACTTTTAATTTTATCTATTCATTCTCTTTCTCAATATCCATCACAACAGGTTATTGCATGGAAATACTACATGACCTTGGTGGCATTTAAAATATATTGAACAGTATTACTTGAAGAGTAACAAAAATGTGTAATTTATCTAATTCCCTAATACCACAAAAAAGAATATACAACAATGTTTGCAAGGATGCAAATGCAAATAGATAAACAGGTACCACTTTGATGGGAAGGTAATAGAGTTCTGGATGCCTCAGGGTATAAACATGCTTGGCCATATGACCATGGAAAGGGTCTTTGGACAATGCTGGCTCCCTTAGCTAAGAGATGGAGATGAACACCGCCCCTAGAGGTGTGGGTTTTTTGTTTTTTTTACTATTCTAAAAGCTTCCTTCCTTCCTTCTCTATTTCCCCTTTCCTTTTGCATGAGAACCTAAATAAAGGATTTAATACATAAAACCTGAAAAATGTTAACTGCTTTTATTAACAGAAGACAGGTGTAAATTTTGAATGCGACTGGAACTCTTCTGAATCATTTTTGAAGGATGCACAGCCCAGCATACTAGCAGCAAGAGTTATTCAGCTGTAGAAAAAGTTGTGCTGGAAAAACCAAGAACTTTTCCTCTCATTAGATACATTTAAGAAGAAGCTGGATTATTATTGTTGTAGATTCTACATTTATTATCATTTTCAACTCTGCATGAAGGGTTGGAGGAAACATGAAGAATACTTCTAGCCTCTCTCTCTCTCTCTCTCTCTCTCTCTCTCTCTCTCTCTCTCTCTCTCTTTCTCTCTCTCTCTCTCTCTTTCTCTTTCTTTATCATCTTTCTCTTTCCATGAACTTTCAGATATTTTTGTTCTTTAGGCTTCTACTTCTTTTCCTTTTCCTTTCTTTCTCAGGAGTCCCCACCAATAAGCCATTATGAAAACTGCCTCCTGTTTTTCAATCACTTTGCAGCGTGGAGGCCCCTCCTAAATATTCAAGGTCCATTTCTGAAATTCATTAGTTTCGTCAGTTATATTCTAGTATATACTCTTTGGTACCCAACCGGACATGTTCTTATGTGGGCAAAGAGCACAAGTGAGAGAAAAACAAAGTTAAAGCTGTTATCACTATCTACCAGGATCTTGAAGCATACCTTGCTTTAAAGTAATATCTGCCTAAGGAGAACTGAACTCAATGATATTCAAGGCTCTTTTTGACTTGACTAAACTTTTCCATCTAATCCTCTTTTCCTTTTCACTCTCTTATGTGATTTGCTCTATCACATTCCAAATATTAAATGTAATGATTTACTGCTGTTCTATTTAATGATTTTTGTCTTTTGAAAGAGGATATTTTAGTAAGCAATCAGATATAGCAGTCAATAAAGACCACTTTCTAGAGACAAGTTATAATTATAAACATTAGTATGTTTATACTACATTGAGGATTTAATGAAACTTTGGTCAGTCTCTCCCATAAATCATCCAGCAAATAGTGCCTCACTCAAATAACAAGGACAACATAGGTAAGTCTTCACATGTGTTGGTTGTTTCACTCTAATTATGAATTCAGAATGCATGTGTTACCATGCTATATACATGACTGCCTTAAAAATCATGCTCAAAAAGTGCTGATCAATAATTCCCTAACACCCTAGATAACCGTAGGCAGAAATAAAATTAAAATCAAACTTTATAGACTAGCAAAATGGGCTAAATAAAATAAAAAGAAACTTGACTGAAACACATAAAAGCACTTCTTCACTTAGGGGAAAAAATAGGCTGAATTTACAGCCTAAATCTCAGAAGTATTCATTCAATTTTGTTATGCTTTTATCAGTATTGCATGCAGTGTTAGGTGTAGATGTATCTTTGAGTCAGTTTGTGACTCCTGCTGATTCCTGATGACTGCCTGGATAGTCCCTACAGTTTTGTTGACAAGCTTTTCAGAAGTGGTGGTTTGCCACTTTCTTAGGGCTAAAAGTGAATGGCCTAAGGTCATCCAGTGGCTTCATGACTGGGGCATATCAAATTTTATACAAAATGAAATAGATACAGAAAAGGACTATAAGGATAATTGATGTTACACAAAATAATATGCAATACTTTTTACAGCATCATAGAATCATAAGGTTGAAAGGGTTTTAAAGATCATCTAAATCCAACAACTGCTCAATGCTGAATCTAATAGAGCATGTCTGCCCAATGAACATCTAGAATGTGTAAAGACCTCTAGTAATGTTTTCCACTGATTGATAGTTCAATAGTCAGGAAGCACTAAGGAATCCACAGTTATTTCTGAAGTCTAGCCTGAACCTTTTTTTTACATTTTTAATTCATTAAGTTTCGTCCTGTCCTGTGTGCAAAAAAAAAAAGGACAAATCAACAACCTCTTCTTTGTGATATCCCTTCAGATTCTTGAAGCCTGCTATATTCTCAGTTACTCTTCTCAGTTACATCTTCTGTAAGATAAAAATACTACGATTCTTTTATTGTACTTCATAGTGCTTGGTTCCCTAATATCTCTGTTCTAATTTCTTGTTGCCCTTTATGAACTGTACTTCAGATAGTTTTCATGAAAACAGACTGAAGTAAAAAAAATATTTTCTATGCTATTGTATCTTATCATATAAATAATAATCTTTTTTAGAGATTTACAGGATCTTTTTTCCATTTCTACTTCTAGTATTACTTCCGAGTTGGATCTTCTACATTCATTTATTTCATTTTGCAGATTATACCAAAATCATTAATATTATTGTAATTGTTTTATAAATGGCCATAAATTTAGTTTCATGGAAAATGTTAATGTTCTGACAAATCAGATTTTGCTGCAGCATGGAAGGAGTCAATGAACAGAAACTCTTGTGCTCCCTTTTACACACATGCATACACAGAAAGAGAGAGGGAGAGTATTGAAGGTATAATATTTTGCTTCTCTTCTACATTCTACTCATAAAAATATACAAATACATATACAAACAACCCAAATAAATCCTTCAAATCAAGAAACAGAATTCAGACAAGGAGAATTCTCCAGAATGTTGAGATGTATATGTGATCCTTTATGGGAGTATTTGCATATTTGATCCATGTAGTTGGATGAAAGAATATGTATTTTGCACAAAACATCTTAAGCTGAATACTAAAAATTGCTTGCTTATTTGTGTGTATATTTAAATCAAATATAACAAGTCCAGACTGTGACGTACTAGAAAACATGTTCCACTTGCTTTTATTTTTGGAGATTTAATTTTAAATTCTATTTTGATCAAAATTGACAGTATATAATTTTACTTGTATTGTTGCTTCACAAATAGAAACAATAATGTGTTCAGATGGCTTACTCTAAGTTCACATCGAGAGAAGCTTTCAGCATGGAATCACAACTATCACTAATTCAAAGGGTTCCACTTATAAGGAGGTATTATAAATGACAGGTTTCTGCAGCACCCTGGAACAACTGACCTTTGAATCCAATTACTACTGCATTCTGTTTTGAGAAATCTAAACATATTTGTTTTTTTTTAAAGGGACTGGTTATATTTCCTACTCCTGAAATTTATTCTGTGAGTTTAATGAAAAGAAAACTTGCATAAAGCCAAATGATTATGCCATTAAAAACAAATTCATTGAAAATCTTGAGATCCTGTTATATGGTGTAGCTTTTTTTTCAGCTGAAATGTTTACTTAAGAATATAGTAAAAAATAGGTATTTAATGTCAGAATAGAGAATTGTTCAATTTGTGGTTCATGGTACATTATTTATTAAAATTATTCATAATACTTTATTTATTGAATTCTGAAATGGTTTAAAATAATACTAGAATGCAATAAAATAAAAACAGTAAATATTAAATAGCCATTATAAAAGGTTATTTAATATTTTCTCCTTAATGGCAGAGAAGGAATAGTATGGAAAAGTATAATATACCAATCTAAATCTATCCAAAATATTTAAAAAAAAACTTTGAAATGAACATATTATACTGATCTAATTATCTGGACCCTAGACCAATTTGAACAGGTTTTCATTCACTTATTATTCACATTATTTAATCAAATTATTTCACACCTTCCTACTCAAGCAAATACTGAAAGGGAGGGAGGGAAGGAAGGGAAGGGAAGGGAAAGCAAGGGAAGGGAAGGGAAGGGAAGGGAAGGAAGGAAGGAAGGAAGGAAGGAAGGAAGGAAGGAAGGAAGCCAAAAGTTAAATATTCATTCCATGAAAGGATAAAAGTAATCACTGGCAAGACTCACATTTTCAATTAGTAACTCTATTATTTAACTACATAAATTACTTTCTTTAAGGTTGGCATTTGGGCAAAATATGAATGTTTTATACTAGGGTATGCAATGGTTGTACAACTAGAAACTACTATTTTTTCTCTTGGATAATAGGAGACATTATAGTGATTCAAAGTCATTACCATGGAAATTGGGTTGAATTTATTGGCCTTTTTCCTCTCCATTTTGAGAGGTTAGGAGTGTTTATTTGTTTCTGGAGTAAATTGCTTAAGTTTTAAAATAGCATAACTTCTTGCAGGCTGAACATATATATGTTTATATATATAATTCTTGACCAAATAATAAATTCTTGAATCTTCAAAAGTGTTCAACACTCACAGTTTTATTAATGACATAGCCAAATGTTATGAATGCTTCATGCATCCCATTATTTAATTTTAATTTATTTAGATCGTTTTTCTTCTATCAGCACTGGTATTATTATGCTGCAAAGAAAAAAAGACATGGCAGCCAGGCTTCACAATGTCATAACCTTTATTCCAGTTTTTATATTCTTTTCTCCATTAATTTCATGAACGGTGTGCATGTGAAGTTTGAACATGTAGGCCAAGTAGTGAATATAATTCCTGCAATCTGTATTAATAGATCATTATCTCACTTTTCATGTCTGTTTCTGACAGGAATATGTCAGTAAAATAATAAAGAACTACATTTGCTACTTAAAAAACTGAAGAAGAGAAATTGTTGAAACCATGCAGTATAATATGCTTTAATTTTATCTCTCAGGAGTGGCCTTCTTCTTCCATAGAGAATTTTCCATACTTAAAACAGTATTTTCCTCCCTTAATTTTAAGTCATACATGCTTGACAGGGCTTCACACCTGGTACCATAAATTTCTATACATATGAAATTATTCTTGACATATAATGCAAACAGGAACAGGCATGAGTTGAAGTAGGGGAATGTAAGCCAAAGCCAACAATTTTTCCTGGCAAAGACTAACTCCTCATGGCTTCTTCTTAAGATACTCAAATCAAGGTGTTCCTTGTTAGGAGGGATGTGGTGACCTCCTCCTGAGTTGCCTTGCAGCCCTTCTCTGAGCTTGCCTATGCTCCACTCTCCATGCCCTTGGATCAGTGGAGGAGGCAGTTGTTCCTTATCAGAGGAGATCTGCTGCCTATCAGCACCACTGTCTGTCAGCAGCCGATCTTCTTCTGTCTCTATGAAGGCCGGCAGCTCTCTGTCTGGCCAACCACCTCCCCCAATGCCTGAGGGCCCAGGACAGGATTGTTCTCAGCCCCTGGCTTCTCCAAACATGCCCAGGTAGTTGGACCATCCTTGTCAGATGGTCCCAGTTCCAACTCCTCCTCTTCCTCCTCCGAACTGGGCTCCAATGGATAGGAAAAACTATTTTCTTTCTTTCTTGATAGACATTAGTATTTGATAGCATAAACAGAAAACATTATAAAAGAAATTGACTGCCCTCAATTATGGAACCCAGACTGTTGACATTGATCAAAGACTTTTATACAAACTCTTGCTTGAGAGTGTGGCTTGGGGTTAATGGAGCCCTAACAGAGTCAGTTTGGTCTAGTGGTTAAGACTTCAGGCTAGAAACTGGGAGACTATGAGCTCTAGCCCCATCCTATGCATGAAAGCCAGCTGGGTGATTTTGGGCCAATCACTCTCTCTCAGCCCAACCCAACTCATAGGATTCTTGTGGGGAAAAATAGGAGGAGGAAAAGCATTGAGTTATTTATAAAAATAATAATGCCAGGATATAAATACATAAATAAAAAACCCAAAATAAAATAAAATAACAGATAGGATCAATACTCATAAATGGGTAAGACAAGTGGTGCATGCTTGTACCACTGCTGTTCAGTCTATACAACAATGACTTACCAGGACTGATGAAAGCTGTGTATTGCAATAGTACAATGCATAGATCTAAGGTATTGGACACCCATTACAACACCTTGCTATATGTTGATGTTATGATTTTACTATCCTATTCACAAGTTGGTTTGCATTGGATGCTAAGCTTGACTCCTACTGTCATAATAATTTACTGATTATTAATAAATCAAAATAAAAAAGGTTTCAGAAAACATCACAAGAATAGATGATTAATAGATGGTGAGCCAAAAGGGCAACTCAACACCTTATTTAGAATAGTTTTCTCTGAGATTGGATCTTGGCTTTCTCCTCATCAAAAGAGATCATTCAGAGCAAAGGCATGCGTGAATTGAAAATGAATAAATCATGCTATCCTGATTTCTTTGATTGAATTATTGAAATACATGAGACTAAGATTACACCTATGCTCTTATAAAGAGACAAATAGTAGGATTTAAAATATATACCTTTATTAGAACAAGCATAATCCCAGCATTTGCAAAGTATTTTGGATATGTCTAAAAGGACCTCAGCTGCTGCAGTTACAACCAAATTGGGAATTTAGGCAACTTGTCATTTGTCCAGAATCAGGGCATACAATTATTGGTGCAAAATCAAAACTATGAAACTGACAGATTCTCTAAACTGTGTCTGTTAGAACAGACAAAAATCTCAATTGCAGACCTCTTGGATTGATAACTGATAAATTAAGAACTGCAGTTTCCTGTTTCTTGTCCAACTGTCTCTGGAAAATAAGATTGCTGCACAAAGAATTTTGGATGTTGAAGCTTAGAGAGATATAGCCATCCTTAAAAACACTGGCACATTGAAATAGATGAGCTGCTGTAAATGTACCTTTCAAATTGCCAAGTATTTAAAGAAAGAAATGCACAAATTTTATAGGGGGATATTTGCTTGAGCAAGATTTGAGCATACAATACAATAATTAAATATGGATACAATAATTAAATATGGAAAGTTTAATCAAGTCCCTTATAATAAAAGTACTTGTATTTGAGGAGTCCCAGAGATAAAAGGCATAATACATATATTATTTGACCATCAATTGTATGAGAAAGAGGGAAATTAGTATTCTGGGCCTCACAATAGATGAACAGCTTATTAGGATCCTTATAGTAAAACAACATATTTCAAGACAGGGTTCAAAATATCATATAATGCAACCCTTTATTTAAACAAAACTATACAGTTGAGAACTGCCTATTTAAATCTGATTAGGGCAAATTGTAAGGGCAAAAATTTGCATATTTTGTGGCACCAATATATGATTTGCATTTCTTTTAATTATTTCTTTTACTCTAATTTCAACCTATGGTCTTATTAATATTCTGTGTTTTATATTTTGTATTCTGATATGGCTAAACAATAAAATATTGTAACAAGAGCCAAAGGAATAGCAGTTTAAGAAAGAATTCTAAACCTGAAATGATTTTGGAGGGTAAAGGGTGAAGTAAGTGCCTGGAATCATAAAGATATTTTTTCACTTCTTTAAATTCCCCTGCAAATAAAAGCTCACTTTTAAACTGAAAATAAAAAATGAAATAACATAAAATTCAAGCTCCTGAACCAACAAGGTTTTTCCTAACCATTTTAGTGATATAATGCTGACACTCTAACATTCTATGTGTCTTTTTTAAGGATTTTCTTTTTAGATTGTAGATGCTGACCACAATAATGTTATTGCCATTCCTGGACTGGATGGCAATGCCATTTAAGATAATCAATTCTTTATAATGACAGCATTTCTCAAAGCCATAGCTGGTTCTCAGTGACATCTTAGCTAATTAAATTTGTTAGTGCACAGCAGCTCTGATTCTACATTTAAAAAACAACATGCTACTGAAGTGGCAACTAACTGTGACTACAAACAGGTTAATGAAAGTACAAAAGAACTGAAAATATATACAGCTTGTAGATTCAGGCATCAATAGTTTTGCTTCCCTTCATCATGCCACCAGAAGATGTAAAAAATAACCTTGTTGTGGTGAGATCTAATCAAAGCTTCTGAAGTATGCTTTAGTGTTTCTTCTTACTACTTATAGCGTACGACACAAGTAGCTTCATTAACCAGCTTTTATGATAATCAAAAGATATCAAACTCATTTGACATCATTTAAGTTGACTAATATTTGAGTCCACAATTCAATCTGAGCTGTACTAGATTCCTCAAGCCACTTATCTATTACAAATAAGTTAAACATAATAGTTATCTTACGGTACTATCCCCTAACATGAGCACCTTATGATCAGCTACAGGTAGCCTTTGATTTACAATTTAGCAAGCATTTGAAATTATAATGGCACCCAAACAGTGACTTATGACTGGTCCTCACACTAATGACCATTGCAGCTGTGATAACCTGATCACAATTCAGGTGCTTTGCAACTGGTAGATATTTATGATCGGTGCAGCATCACACAGTCACGTGATTGCCATTTACAACCTTCCTAGCTATTTTCCGACAAGCAAAGTCAATGGGGAAGCTGACAGGAGATCATAAGTCATGGTCATGTGATATCTCGCTTAACAACCATGGCAAACAAGGTCATAAGATCAAGTGGGGTCTTGTGATGCCTGATTTAATGACTTCTTTTTGAAAAGAACACTTTTTAAAAAAAATACTTAATTAAAACTATTGGATGCTACAATTCTAACCAGCAAAAAAAGTAGTTACGCAGAATTCTATAAATATTAATTTACTGTGTAATGAATATACCAGATGTTTGAAGGAACCACAGTTAAACACAAATAATTCAATTATAGAAATGATGTATCTGTCATTCTAGGCACATTATGATATATGTCAGTTTCATTTATTTCTTTACTTTGGAAAGATTAAATTTGTTCTTACATGTTCTTACATGGACTTCACTCTTCTGTTACTGTGTAATAAAATGCTAGTTGAAAATTATCTAGAATTGATTTAGTGGGTGGAATCAAAGGACTCATGACAGGTCTCTTTATTTGACAAACATCTAATTTTGATTGGCCAGTGTAGTAGATTATCTAACAATCAGTAGAAGTCAAAGTCACGTGAATATATAATTAACAGTTTAATGTGTATTAGAAACATAGTACGATTAAACTAAAAGCCAACATGGGTTTGTCAAAAACAGATCATGCCAGACAAATCTTATTGCATTCTTTGACCAAGTGACAAAATTAGTGGACCAGAGGAATGCTGTGGATATAATTTACTTGTACTTCAGTAAGGCATTTGACAAAGTAGATCACAACCTACTACTTGATAAGATAGAAAAATGTGGGTTAGACAGCATCACCACCAGATGGATTCATAGCTGGCTGACCGGCCGTACTCAGCGTGTGGTCCTCAATGGAACCGCATCTACATGGAGGGAAGTGTGTAGTGGGGTGCCCCAGGGCTCTGTTCTAGGCCCAGTGCTCTTCAACATCTTCATCAATGATTTGGACGAGGGGATAGATGGGGAACTCATCAAATTTGCAGACGATACCAAGCTGGCAGGAATAGCCAACACTCCAGAAGACAGGCTTAGGATACAGTAGGATCTGGACAGACTTGAACACTGGACGCTATCTAACAAAATGAAATTCAATGGTGAAAAAAGTAAGGTTCTACATTTAGGCAAGAAAAAACAAAGGTACACATATAGTATAGGGGGTACCTTGTTCAATAATAATAACTGTGAGAGGGATCTCGGAGTCCTAGTGGACAATCATTTAAATATGAGCCAGCAGTGTGCTGCAGCTGCCAAAAAAGGCAACACAGTGCTAGGCTGCATTAACAAAGGGATAGAATCAAGATCACATGAAGTATTAATACCACTTTACAATGCCTTAGTAAGGCCACACTTGGAATACTGCATCCAATTTTGGTCACCACAATGTAAAAAAGATGTTGAGACTCTAGAAGAGTACAGAGAAGTGCAACAAAGATGATTAGGGGACTGGAGCCTAAAACATATCAAGAACAGTTGCTGGAATTGGGTATGTCTAGTTTAATGAAGAGAAGGACTAGGGGAGACATAATAGCAGTGTTCCAATATCTCAGGGGCTGCCACAAAGAAGAGGGAGTCAAGCTATTTTCCAAAGCGCCTGAGGGCAGGACAAGAAGCAACGGATGGAAACTAATCAAGGAAAGAAGCAACCTAGAACTAAGGAGAAACTTCCTGACAGTTAGAACAATTAACCAGTGGAACCACCTGCCTCCAGAAGTTGTGAATGCTCCAACCCCTGAAGTTTTTAAGAAGAGACTGGACAGCCATTTGTCTGAAATGATATAGGGTTACCTACCTGAGCAGGGGGTTGGACTTGATGACCTCCAAGGTCCCTTCCAACTTCATTATTATTATTATTATTATTATTATTATTATTATTATTATTATTATTATACACTTTATACATTATACATGTATATATCACACACACACACAAATGTATATTAAAATTGTGACTAAAAGTAAAAAAGTGTTAATCACCATCTGCTAGTTTTAAAATTCTTGCATGAATGCTATGAAAGATAATACGCACTTCTACTGCATATTCTATGAAGCATGAATATTTCATCCTTTATCCTTTAGGGCCAACCTTGAGGTAATTGTGCATTATTTACAGAATCAACCTTTTCCACTTTAGAGATAGGAAAAAGAATGTCATTAGATCATTAAATAGTAGCATTTATTTTACATGTGAGCTCCTAAGAATTATAAACACACACATTTTAGTTTTCCTGTTAGAGTATAACATTCTACAGTGTAATTGCAAAACTATTTCAGAATTTTAATAATGGATGAGATGGAGGCTTTGAAATAATTGTTTTTATTGAGCTCGGTCATCTTTCAGTAAAGAAGGGAAGCTCACAACTTTTATCTCTATCCGCTTCAAGACAGGTTAGAAAAAATCGGGCCAGATTCCATTTGAAACTCAACAGGAAGGAAATAAATGCCAAAAACAATACATAAATAACTTCCATCATCCATTCATAAACATCTAATATTTTTGTTTTTACTTGGAGTGTTTCATTTCAAATCTTCCTGGCTTGCTTGACAGCCAGGCTGTGGTAACACACTTCACAGGCTAAGCTTTGAACTCATCCCCCTCTCTAATCCTGTACTGTATCACCATGTGGCAGCAATTGCCTGTTTTTATGCCTGTGGATGCTTTTCTTTTTAGAGTAAAGTAAACCAGCTGAAATCTCTGTTCAAAATCCCAGAAAAATATGTGCGTAAGTAGTCTGAAATTAAATGTGCTGTCCTATTTCAAAAATCCAGTGGTCACTCTCGTTTCTTTTTATGAATTTTCAGAGATTAAAATTACACCCTGGTAAGAACATGTATGTGTTTGTGTATCTTTGGATATCTGTGTGTATTTTAAATATGTCCACCTAATTTGATTTGCTTGTTGAATTATTTTTATAGGTATCCACAAAATAGTTTATGATGTGAATGCTATTTGTTTCTGAACAGATGGATGAGCTATTAAGTATGTGCAATTAAGTGAGCACTGAGGCATTGCTTTTCACACATACTGGCCTTGTCAAAGATCTACATGAAAGCCATATTCTTGAATATGTCCATCATGCTTGTCCAAGACTACATGTAATTAAAGTATTAAAGTAAATGTCTGTGGTAGAATATAGAGGAGGTGGATCCCCAGGAAGAAGGGGATGCATTCCAGAGGACGAAGAGGCAACACAGCCCAGATATTATGTATGAGAGAAAGAGGACGAAGGCAGCCCTCCCTAATAGTTCACAGAGCATATTACAAATGCAGGTAGAAAAGTCATAAGCCTGGAAAAATTTGGAACAATAAATTATTCCGTTTGGCAGAAATGCTATGTCTCATTCTTGGTTTGGGGTCTGACGATGCCATTTTATTTGGATTTGCTTATGACTTGTTAGATGTGTGCTGCTTATATTTTCTTTAATCAGGATGAGATCCTAGAATTACTTCCTCTTCTTTGTAGTTAGTTAATTTATTAGATTTAGCAACGATAGTGATAATAAAAACAATATAAAGTGTTACATGTGAATAAATACAAGTGATGATCACATGCTAATATTAGCTTCTCACTTCAAATGGTGAGATAGAATTACATATGCTATAACGTCTTTGCTACACATTGCTTCTGGTTTCTTCTGCTTGCTCTGAGAAATGAGTTGTGTGATAAGAGAAAGAGAAGGGGGCAGAGACAGAGACATGAGTATATACATGCACACAAACACACAGGAAAAGTGATAGGAAATCTCAAATTACTTATATCTTCCCAACAGACACATAATGATTTTAAAAGTTTTTGGCCTGAAGTATCAACTTCTCAGCTTCTAAGCAATGAAATTATATTGAAAAAATCACTAATATGTATACCCTCTTACACAGAGACTGCTAACTTGATATGTCAAAATAAAATCACACCTCCAACTTTTGTGATTTGTGGCTTCACTTTTACTATATTGATTTTTTTCCTATTGCCATAGTCCACACTTCTGAGGACTGAAAAGTAACAATGAGTAGAATTTAGAAGACTTTTCCCACATGATTTAGATTTTCAAAATCATTACAAGGAGAGAGTCCGGGATCATATACTTTGTCCTGTCAAATTTCACACTATCTCTGCTTATAAAAAATGAAAATATGTATACCCTCTTACACAGAGACTCCATACAGGTACAATGGCTGCCATTTAATCACACCTCCTCTCTATACCCATTCTACATGTTTTCTAACAATGTGAAAAAAAATACACTTTTGATTAAAGAAAATAAGTGATTGCGAGGTTTTCTAGCTTACCAAATGATCATTTTTAAAAACTATTTTATTTATTAAAATACCTAGAATGTGTTTAGGGAGGGTGAAGTGATGTGATGTACTACAGTAACACAGCATATTCCCAGGAGAAAGGGAACACATTTCATTGAGAACACTGAGACAAGAGGCAGCACAGTCTAGAGCTGGATTGTGGGAAATGAAAGAGACTTAGGATAGCCATCCCTAAAATCTCCCAAGGTATATCAGTTAAGTTACATTAGTATAGATTTAGTCTAGGCAAGATTGTGTCTATATGGTGTGAGCAAATAAAGAACTCAACTGAATAGGATGGATTGTGTTATGTCTTTTTTTAACAAATAGATACAGAGCTTATAAACTATTCCAAACATAAAAGATTCTGATCACATATATGCCTGAAATAACAATAAGAAAAAACCAAATAGTTGAAAGATAAAACCAAGAACACACACCATACATGATAACAAATATTTCAGCACTAATATCACAACCCATATCTAACATTCCTTAGAAAGGGGAAACAATATAATGTAACAAATTACAAAGTCATGACAGAAAAGCCAGGTCAGGAATATGTGGAGTAGAGTAGCAAGTATGAATATGGGGAGGTGTGGGTGCAAAAAGAAAGGGAGAGCTAGAAAAATGTGCTCAGTCACTCATGACCTGGTGACTTTGTGTTTGAACTACTGCAATGTAGGGCTATCCTTAAAGAGTATTCAGAAGCTATAACTGGCACAGAATGAAGCAGCATGGACAGTTCTGGAGCCTCTAAAGTGGCCCATCTCACTTGAATTGTACTGTTTTCCAGTTTGCTTCTAGGTCCTATTTGTTGGTTATCACCTTTAAAGTCCATTATAGCATGTGTCTAGGCTACCTGAACAATGTCTATGGAGATTCTTATTCATCCAGGTCAATGTTTCCCTAGGATGAAACATTCCTCAAGTAGTCCTAAAGGGGCTTTTTCAAAGGCAACTGGACTTTGTTTTTCCTGGGGTGCTTCCCCCCCAGTGGGATTGGACTACTCCACTTGCTCCAGAAGAGGGAGCATGCTGCAGAACCCATCAGCAAAGGAATTTCAACTGATGGAGTCTAGGAAAAGAATCTTTTCTGCCTTGGTTCCTGCCCTTTGGAATATCATGCTCCTCGAGGTAAGATCTGTCCACAAACTCTAGACCTTCTGAAAGGGCATGAAAAACCTGGTTCTACCATTTGGTTTGATTAGTAGATTAGAAGAAGATACAACCTCCACCCTATTTATATATTGGTCCCTTTCATACAGGTCTCTGTTAATTTTTAATGTTTAATGCTTAATTAACACTTTTGATGTTTTCAATGTTCTAATTGTTTTATATTATATTATTTGAAAGCTGCTCACAGTCTTTTGACAGTGAGATGGGCAGCATATAATTTTAAGAAATAAATAAAAATAAATAAATAACATAACATAAAACAAATTAGACAAAAGACCCAGTACAGATATAGGCTGTTTCATTGTTACAGATTAAAATAAAATGATGAACTTGAGCACAGAAAATTCATGAGAGTAGACTATTTATTTATTTATTTATTTGTTTGTTTGTTTGTTTAAAATTAATATATAGCTAAATAACAATATATTATATCCATCTTGCACCAAATTCTGGGTAACTCACAACACAAAAATAAAACAATATACCTACAATACTACAAAACTGTTAAAACAACACAAAAAGAGCTAAGCTTTTCCATGCAGCCTACAATTATTTGATCTCATCTTATCTCAGTGCTTGGGGGGAAAAAGACCTTGAGGGATTTGGAGAATATTAAAAGGGTGTTCCAAAGGATGGGACAGCTACAGAAACAGTATCTTTGCTAGGCCCTGTAAAACAGCAAAATTTAAGGGACAGGACTAGTAGTCTAACCAATCTGTAGATGTCTGTAAGGCAGATATCTGTAAGGAGAGGTGGACCTGTAAAAAACACATGTAGGACTTTAAAGATAAAAGCCAGCATCTTGAATTGTACCCAGAAGGAATCTGGAAGCCAGTGCAGCTTGTGGGGTGTAATGTGGACAAAACTAGGGCACACAACATTCTGAACCAGTTGTAACTTCTGGATAGTCTTTAAAAGAAGCCTCATGTAGAACACACTGCAGTAATCCAAATGGGAAGTGACCAAGGCATGCTTTATTTATTTATTTCCCACCTTTATAATTTTTATGAACAATGCAAAGCAGCAAACATAGCTAATACTCCTTCTTCCTTCTTTTCCCCACAATGATAATTCTGTGAGGTGTGTTGTGCTGGGAGAGAGTGACTGGCCCAAGGTCACTTACCTGGCTTTCATGGGTGATCATAAGCAAGGCCTCATTGATGTTCTGAATTTTAAAGGACAATTTTGTTATTGTTTACAAACTATAGGACTGAAGGAACATAGGATTTGAAATGAGACATCATCAGCTTGATTACTAGATGGATCTGAAAAAAATGCCCAGAAATGAGAGGACAAGCATTAGCTGCTATATTCTGTGGCCAAAAAGATTATGTAAATCCCACAAAGTATTTGCAAACCACTATCTAACTAGCTCTGAGAGAAGCAATCTGTGACATTGCCAAAATTTATATATAATGATGTTGCTTAAAAAATTTCATGATAATTACACCATAAAACTATTGAAGCCATGCCTATTTCAGTCCTATGGCAACTCAAGATTAATGCAGATTTAAAAGGTAAGAAACTGAAGCTCTGAACTAGTTTTGTGCTGTTTATTTTAATATTTGACCCTTATATATGTATTTACCACCCCAACCTCAAGATCTTCTGCATGAGCTAAGAAATTCTCATAAAAAAAAGTATTCTCAAATAAATAATTAATACACCTGACTGGTTCTTCCTTGTGAGCAACTCCAGTAAAGTGATGTTTTGGAGCCTGTATTTGTTCAGGATCCTTAGGCTTTACAGATGGTAAACAATTTATAAGAGAGTCATATTTATGGAGATGGGAAACCTTGTAAAACCAGCAGTTTTCTATATAGATTTAGGGGAAACAAATAGAATGAGTATATGGATTTGGCTCAAGCTTTTATTTATTTATTTTTATTTTTTGTAGACAAGCACTATTAATTCCAGGATCCTCTCTTACATTGCTACAAGAATGATAAAATAAACCTTAACTTGGTATTCTAGTTTTATAGCTGGATTTTACAAGTACCAATATCAAGAAATAATATTTTACTTTCATTTCAGACCCGTATTCGCACTATGTTATCATTATACCATTTTCCCCTATGTTTCCTCCCAGTTAATCCCACGAACATCCTTTACTTGGGCTAGAATCTAGATAGATACTTCATGACAGCCATTTTTGTGAAGAGATAATCTCTCTTCATTGCAGTTATATTACACTCAGAGGCATCCAAATCAATGGTCATTGGCTTCAGAATGGTAGGTGTGTCCATATGATTAAAGTCCTATTACTTTTTAATGTGTGTTGAAACCACTGCATACATAAAAATGCTAGGTCTTTGATTGCCCAATCACATTCACCATTCTAAAGCTAGCAATTGTCATTGTAGACATTGCATCTCTGGTTGAGCTTTTTATGTGTTCTCAAATTACTATCAGCTCAAGAAGGCCATTTAAACTAGAGATGTTGATTAGACATTAAGGAAAGAAATGCCAGCTGTCCAACAAAAGATGTCACTGACAAATATTTTATCTTTATTATCTTTAATGCTGGAACTGATAAATGATAACTCCAGGAAGCATCCAATAGTATCATTGTATTTCAACATATATTTGCTGAAAATCAGCAACAAGAATCTGTAAACAAGGAAAAAGTTTAAAAAGTTTTTTAAATCTAAAATACAACAAAATAACATAATATTCAAGATGTCTGAAATAGAGAATTAGAGATGCTACACAAAAATACCATAGATTTTAAAAACAGTTTTTATGATTTTAAAACCGGGCTAATCATAAAAAAATGAATCAGATCTACTGGACAGTAGAATTTAACATTACAAAAGATAGAATATTGTCCTTCCTTTGTTGGAAATGCAATATATTTGAACTTGTAGGTTGTATGTGTGTTGTAATCATGGCTATTCGAATTCCTTTTTTGTTAGATATGAATATAGGTTCTTGGTAGGAAGTTAAGATTTAAAGATAATAAAGAATTAGTCAATAATAATATCAAAGTCTGGAATTTTCCAATTTATGAGGAAATTGGTTAAATATTATACTTAAAATAGCAAAAAATCTATATAAATAAAAATGTAAATGTTCGTTTGTTCAAAATCTTAAATCTCCGAAAGTTCACCGATTGCTTTGAAATTTTGACACAACGTTGCATTCGAATACGCGTGTGTTTTTATATACCTATATTATATAGATGTCACACCTGTGACAGGTAAAAACATACTTTTTTTGAAAAACAGCGCCATCTGTTGGACAATGGAACAACAAAAAATATTGTATACCCACAAGCATTGTGAAATTAAACATATTACAAACGTGCGCTTTCTCTTTTCTTTCTTTTCTATTTAACCAGACTGAGCCACAGCAACGCGTGGCTGGGTACAGCTAGTAAAAAATAAAAATAGAAACGAATAAAAGGTGCAAAAGGAAAAATAGGAAAGACATAAGGAATAGAAATAAATAAAGAAAAGAAAGAAAGAAAAACAAGAATATAGTAAATAACATATAGATTCCCAACTTTAATCGGAACAGTACAACTAGTCCTCAACTTATAACTGAGCCCAGAATTTATGTTGCTAAGTGAGAAATTTGTTAAGTGAGTTTTGCCCCATTTTACAACTTTTCTTCCTACATTTGTTAAATGAATGACTGCAGTTGTTAAATTAGTCACACAGTTGTGAATCTGGCTTCCCCATTGACTTTACTTATCAGAAGATCACAAAAAATTATCACATGACCCCAGGACACTGCCACCGTCATAAATATGAACCAGTTGTCAAGCATCCTAATGTAAATCACATGACTATGGGAATGCTGTAACTATCATAAGTGTGAACAATGGTCAGAACTCACTTTATTCAGTGCCGTTGTAACTTTGAATGGTCACTAAAAAACTATTGTAAGTCGAGGACTCCCTGTATAAACAATTTTACTGATTTTTCACCTTCTTGTAAATTGCTACAAATTATCTTTTTTCCTATATGCACAAAGACAGCTGGATGATGTTAATCACTCCCCGTCAGTCCTAGGAAGTAGTCAATGGCAAACCATTTCTATAAAACTTTGCCAAGGAAATTGTTTGTGCAGTCTCCAGGCTGACTCAAAGGCACAAAAAATTACAAATGCACACACAACCATACCCATACCCATAATGTGGCTTTAATTCAGCTATCAATGAATATGAATAGACAGTTATGGAAGAATAATAGGATTGTCCAGATCATTGTGGCTACAGATCATTTAATAATGATATTCCACTTGTTTAGGAAAGCACTTTGTATAAAACCTTTTGGACAGTGAAAAGAAAGGAAGAGGGGAGCTGGATGCAAGAAAAAGTTAATGACAAGCTGGACTACACTTCCCCAACTGATTTCTTTATGGTTCAGAATTGCCAAATTAGGCATGAGCCAAGGCCAGCCAAACAGGAGACTATGATAATTTTGTTTTCTTACTACTACACTTGCTGCACTTACTACTTACACTTATTACTACACTAAATGTCAAACAAGCAAGTGTGGAATGAAGATAAATTAAAATGGACCATTTATTTTGAAAACTGAATTCTAATAGGTAGAATGTTTGAATCCTGAAAAAATTAGAACAAACGCCAATATGTTTTGTTTATTGGATAATTAATATCTGGATTCACATTACAAATGACATTTTTATGTATTTCAATTATTTGTGCATCAGCTACTCTAAAACTATTTGATATTTGACGATTTGGTAACTACTGTGTTTCCCCAAAAGTAAGGCCTACCCTGAAAATAAGCCCTAGTTTGATTTTTGAGGGTGGGCCTAATATAAGTGCTAATTTTGGGGTGAGGCACACACTTAAAAATCAAGCTAGGGTGGGGTGGCAGTGTGCAGCTGCTTCATGTGCTCCACTCCTGCTTACCTTGCAGCCAGACCTCTCCTTGCAGGCCCACTTCTTCTGCTGCACCTTCTGCAGCCAGGCCCGCATTTCTCAGTCATAGGCCTTTCCAGAAGGCCACTGCAGCTGAGATCCAAGCTATGGATTCAATCCTTGATTCTGCAAGACCTCTGCAGCCGATTGAATCCATAGCTCGGTACTCAGCTACATAGACCTACTGGAAAGGCCTGACTGCAAAATGCAGGCCTAAATGCAGCTTCAGAATGAAGCTGCTTGTTCGGCCCCAGAAGAAGTGGACTTGCTGGACAGGACTGTCATTGCCGGAGGTGAGTAAGACATCTCCTAAAAATAAGACCTGGTACTCTTTTGGAGGCAAAAATAAATAAATAAGACCCGGTCCTATTGTCAGGGAAACACAATATTTGAAACTTTGCATTTTTGGATTTACATTAAGCATATATCTCAAAATGCTTGAGTTCTAATATAGAATACCCTTCAAATTTTGTCACAAAATTTATGGGAAAAACAAGTTTTGTTTTGTTTTTCTACACAGCAGTATGGATTTATTGCTTGCTCTCCCCATTAAAGCAAAATTGCTCTTTATACATTCTGTGGTGTTCATTATTCCATTAGAGGAGAATAATATTTCTGTGTTGCATATTCAGTAGACAGGAAAAAGTTGCAATCAGACTTAATATACAAATGTAAGATGCTAGAATATAGTAGTTGCATTTGTCCTCTGTACTAAATTAGGAAAATAAAATAGTGAATATTGTAATATTCCAGAATCACTATATATTATGTAATATTAAGAGACTTCTGTTATATTGATTCAATTGATTCATGTTTTAGTTTGCAGTAATCCACAATACAGTGTCTTGAAACTGCTACTGTATAGTATTATAGCATAGGTTGGTATATGCACCAAAGACTACATAATCTATATGTAACAGCTTTGTGTATACAGATTCTCAGCACTCTTTATTCTGGTATTATCATATAATAGTATTATCCATATGAATTAGCATAAGCAGAAGCCCTGGAAGCGTATTATGAGATAGAATATATCATGAATTTTTATCTTTTAAGCTGCTAGACAGTCTTAGAATTTTGTAAGCATACTATGGATATTGTCATAAAATATCATTCAGGAAGTAAAGGATTGGAGTGATTCCCACCATTCACACTCCAGAAAGTTGTTTAGTACTTAGAACCTGCCCAGAACCCCAAAGACTCTAAACTTTAACAACAAAAATGATGATGATGATTACTATGATATCAGAATGAGTTTCATAATCATTAAAGCAAAGGCTTCTTGTCTCCCACTCCCCTTTTTTTTTGAGAGAGAAGAAGACTACAACCTCCCATAAAAGACACCCCATGTTGTGGCTCCGTCCGGTGGGTCCCTCTCATCAGAGGAGGAAGGCTCTGAACATGAAGGAGAGGAGATGGCTAGACCTCCCTCTCCAGGCCCTTCCCCTCTGGTGCAGCCTTCGGTGCCTTCCGACAGCGAGGAGTTTGGCCAGGAGCCCGGTGTTTCTGGGATTGGCCAGGAGCCCGGTGTTTCTGGGATTGGCCAGNTCGGACTCCGACGAGGATACGTCTTGGCTGGATCCACGCCAGCGTCGGAAGGACAAGCGTGCGCAGCAGCGGACACGTCGTGCCAGATAGTTCAGCTGAGTCACTGGGCCACACCCCACTGGCTATATAAGCAAGGGGTGTGGCATGTGAATTTTCGTGACGGACAATTTTTGCTGGATATTCTGTTGCAAGCACTCTGTTATCTCTGTTTGCTGTGTCTTATCAGTAAAGGCTTGGCAGGCAGCTACGCAGTTGCTGCCAAGAAATTCATTTGTCTTTGTCTGTGCCGAGTAGTTTTTCAGGCCTCGGCTGACTGGTTGGGGGGTGTGGGTCGGACGGGGGACAGAACATCCCAAAAGCTGTTACTATTGTGAGTGGGCAGGAGGGAAACCAAACTTTTCAATGGGCATGTTACTGTTTATACTCTGAAGGGCAAATATGCTGCTTGCTAAGTGAAGCCCCAGGATCAGCGGGCTACATGTGTGTGAGAGAGAGAGAGAGAGAGAGAAAGGGAGAGGGAGAATGTATATGAATATGCATATGTATTTGTGCATACATTCATATTTTATAGTGCTATTCCAAGTTCATATTATCCAGATTGCATATTTAAATTTCATCTTGTTGTATATCTGTAGTATGAATAAGCCTTTTAACATATTCTGATTTGATATTGTTTTTTAGCCAAAATGTTTGTCTGAAAGTATTTTTTTAACTATTCTGAATTTGTCACTTTAGTTTTGGATATTCTGAGTATTTGAATGCCAATTCTTTTGTTCTGGTTAATGACTGCAATAAAGTTAAGATGATGATAATGATAATGCAACCCAGAAGGGTGCAGTAAAGTTGAGACATATTGAAAGAATAACACTTTGATTCAACTGATAAAGGAGAGTATTTATAGCTCAGGGTTGACATGAGGGATCCTTGGTGCTCTCTGAGCTTGGTTGTTTTCTTGCAGATGTTTCATTACCCAAATTAGGTAACATCAGCAGTGCTAGTAGGGAATGCTGTTAATTTATATTCAAGTAGTGGGTTGCCCTGTCAGTATAGGGAGGAGTGATCTTAGGGTTTTTTTGTTTCTTTGCAACAGGGAATACTAAGGACCCCTCGCTGTGATTCAAATTGGCAGAAATTTGCTATGAAAAGTAAGGTAATTAAAATTTGGGGGCCAAGGATCTTGATGTTTAACATATTAAAACTGACAGGAAGAAATAAGAAACTCTGGAGAAATCAAATAGATCGAGATTAAGAGAGATTATAACTGCTTGAAAACTATAGCTAATCAAGGAAATTACAATTAAGCAGATTCAAACAAGGGAGTAGATTGTCCCAAGCAGCAGAGAAACAAAATTCAGCAGACACGGAAAGGCATCAAAAGCTGTTGATAAATAGATAGAAAGCAAGTGGAAAGCAAGCAAGTGAGCTGGGCAGGAGCGCAGAATCTGAGTTTCTGAGCACACACCGATTCACACTCCTGTCCATCTCGCTCGCTTGCTTTCCGCTTGCTTTCTGAAAGCAAGTGAGATGGGCAGGGGCGTGAATCGACGTGTGCTCAGCCGTGTGCTCAGCCGATCTCGTGCTCCTGTCCATCTCACTTGCTTGCAGGGGTCCTGACTGACCTTCACTGGACGGGAGCGGGGAGGGCATAAAAGAGCCTGGAGGAGGCAATTGGAGTTTGGCCACCACTGCTGCCACTGCCGCTGTTGTTGAGACAGATGGCTGCACAATGGTGGCTACTGCGGTTCCTGCCCACTGCTTCTCCTTGGCTGCTTCCTCCAAAAAGGAGTGGTGGTCACACTCGTGCAGCCGGGAGCCCAGCACAGCCATTGTTCTTCCACAGGGGGAGGAGAGCACAGGCAGTGGAGGAGCGCACAGGGGTGAGGAAAGAGCCACGGCTGCCAGACTCTCTCTGGTGCATTGTGTGTGGCTGCAGCCGAAGAAAAGCAGCAAGCGGGGAAGCGGCTCATTCACTGCTGCAGCCAGCCCCAAGGAAGAGTCAGCACAACCCGTAGGCGAATCCTGCCTGGCTGCATCTTTGTGGCCAAAAGAAGGGCTTTGATCCCGCTTCCTCTTCGCTCCGGCCAGGTCTGTGAATGCCAGATCTAACCCCAGGATGGTTCAAAAGGCCAGCAGGCTGGCTGGGAGTTTTGGGGTAGAGACGTGTGAGTCTTCCTCCATCTCCTTGAATCTTCATGAGAAAAAGATCTGATCGCCAAGAAGGGAGCTCTTCCCTGTGAATTTGACTTCAAGGATGCCCTGGAACATCAAATGGTTGAATACATGCAACAGCCACAGCTCCCAATCACAGAAACAATGCAAGAAATCCTCTTTTGCTTTCTATCAAGCTGTGAGAGACCAGCTACCAATGTGGCTCTTGGAAGACACTTGCTTGCAGAAAGCAAGCGGAAAGCAAGGGAGTGAGATGGGCACAGGTGCGAATCAGCGTGTGCTCAGAAACACCGATCTCATGCTCCTACTCATCTCGCTTGCTTGCTTTCCACTTGCTTTCTATCTATCAACAGCTTTTGACACCTTTCTGTGTCTTCTGAATTTTGTTTCTGCAAGCAAGTGAGATGGGCAGGAGCACAAGATTGGCGTTTCTAAGCACACGTGGATCCCGTGTGGGGCGGTCAGAAGGCGCTCAGAAGCCCCGCGTGGGGTGCTTGGAAGGCACTCCGAAGCTGTCTCTCTCGCGCGTGTGTTCAGCTTCCATGCCGCCACCGCTGCCGACGCCCACAATCTGCCCGGCCTCCCCTCCGCCTGCTTTGTGAAGCTCCTTCTGCCTCCCCGTGCCAGCCGTTAACCCTCCTGCCACCCTGCAGAGTAAGATTGGCGCCCCCGCCCCGCCTAGGTGGCTTCACCTCCCCCAAGCATTTTTTTACTAGCCTGCTTTCAGCTGCACTCCCTTTCTCCTTTTGCTTCTCTGCCTTTGTTTGCTTCTCTGCCTTCGCCACGTGTTTGTGAGACTATCGGTAAAAAAGGAAAAATGTTCTCGCGAGAAGTTAGAAAGTCTCATGGAACTTTTTTTTTGTCTCACAAACACATGGCGAAGGCTGAGAAGGACAGGAGAAAGGGAAAGCTGCTGAAAGCAGGTTAGTGAGAAAATGCTTGGGGGAGGTGACGGCATCTGGGGGGGCAGGGGTGCCAACCTTACCCTGCGCGGCTTTGGCAGGTGTTTGCCACCATGGACCTAGGCAATGTGCCACACAACTCTAGCAGAATCTCCACTGAAGACTGCTTGAGGCTGCCTGCTACCCCGAACGCCGCCACCAATCAGCTGGAGCTGCACGCTTTGATCCTGGGCTCTCAGTAGGACCCAGGCAATGTGCAGTTCCAGCTGACTTTGCCACAAGCCTGTGCGGCGCTGCTGCCACTTCACCTCATCCACTTTTACACTTTTTTTTACATTTTTTTACAGCGCTGTTCAACCTGTCCTACGCGTACCATCAGCCAGGTGTTCGCGTACCACTGGTGGTACGCGTACTATGGGTTGAAAAGCCCTGCTTTAGACAGTGGTAGGATTCAGCCAGTTCGCACCACTTTGGCAGAACTGGTAGCTAATTTTTTGTTGCCCAGGCCCAGAATGGACTTCCAGAAGCGGCATCCATACAGAGAACTGGTTGTTCACATATTTGAATCCCACCACTGCCTTTAGAACTTTCAGAACAGCACTTTGAATTTACCCTGGAATATAATAGTTGTAATAAAGGTGTACATTAAATAAAAATAAATAATAGGCAGATGACCAGGGACTGATTCTGACAGAGCTCCTAATTTTGGACATATAATCAGCTTTGCAGAACCAAGCAGGAGCTGTAACTCAGCCATACTTGCATTTCGTCTGTTTCAAAATGGCTACTAGAAGCTGGCCTTTTATTGGGAAAACCTTGCCAGTCTCAGAGAGAGAGAGAGAGATTAGCCTAAAACAGGACACCCCACATTAAATTAATGGATGACATCTCCAACAAGCATAATGTAGCTATTAAAAAATATTTTTGTCACCATATTTTACCTTTGCTTCTTTTTCTGAGTGAGTAGATATACTTATAAATAAAGTATTGGATTCCAGCTATATTTTGTTTCAATCTAATAATGGCCCTATAGACTAGAAGCATTCTTTCAAGGTTATATTGAAAAGTATTGCTACACCAGATATTCAGGCTGCCTCTTTGAAGATCCATTAAGTTGTAACTGTTCCATAAAGCATCTGATGACAAGATGGAAAACTCTGTGACACCTGAGTGTAGATGCATTGAGATGGATATCATTTTATGTTTTTCATTTTGCTTTCTTTTCTATCCAATTGTTTTCAATCCTGCTTTTTATTGAGTGGACAAGCCACTAACAGTCTGGTGGATTAGAGTGGAATATAAACCACACTATGTATACAAATAAAAAAAAGTAAGCAAACAAATAAATATATTAATAAATGAACAATTATCAGTTACCATTTAAAAATAAATTAAATAAAATCTCAGTAATGATTAAATTCTTAATTCTTAATAAATTCAAATTTTAACAATCTGTTAAAAGAGATACCTGCAAATACCTGCAAACATTCTAGAAGATTATGTAACTAAGGGTGGTGAGCATGGCACAAGACATTGTGGGCTGTTCCCTGACTCCACTGGATGACATCGCCAGGGCCCGTTGCCTTGGCAGAGTGAGGAAAATTCTCAGGGATGACTCACACCCTGGTTGGTACCTTTTTGCTCTCCTACAATCGGATAGGAGATACAGAAACATAGTCAGCCGTACCAACAGGCTGAAGAACAGTTTTTATCCATGGGTTGTCAGGCTTCTGAATGGGACATAACTTTATAACTTTATGCATGACAGACTCGTGAGGCCGGCATGATGTGCAATTAGTTCACAGGGTGAAATAAGTTGGGGGTTTGTAGTCACTGCGAGTTTGTGGTGAGGGGGGGCACAGAGGAAGGCTCAGCCAATTTCACTGTATACGTTATACTTTGATAATAAAGGGTTTATTATTTATTAAACAGTTATGCCATTGTATAATTATAGTACACTGCATATTTTGGTACCTCATTTAAAACATTTTTTATGTTCTGATTGACAATAGGCCAATTCTTACTTCCTTACTGCACCTGAACACAATCATGCCTTCTGTCATTTTTGGACTAAATTATATTTTTTCCCACCTATCTTGACCCTGCTGAGAAATTTACCTCTGATTCTACATAAAGACTAGTGTTTTTCTTTCTCTTTTAATGCAAATAGGATAATCAGATCCATGTGTTCTGCTTCATTCCATGTATTCTGGAGTCTAGTGTGTAGACTGATGGGCACACCTAGTAGCTTTCTTCTTTGCCTTTAAAATATATTTTGCATTGGGTTGCTTAACTGCCTGCCATTAAAGGCTGAATTTTTCATTCTGGGGGAAATATATTTAAAAGTTGAATGGTGAAACACTAACAATTTTTTGCTTGGATGGGTTTTAACCAGGGTGAAATTGACAAGAATCTTGCCATGTTTTTCCATATACCCCAAAGGACAATAAGGAACAGTTTTTTGGTTTTATGTTTAAGTAGTCCTTGAAAGACATGCTCCCTGATCAGAAAAAAATTGGCACTTGCTTTTCTGGCATGAGTAAAAAGGGAGAAGAAGCTGTGCAATCCATACAGCCTACTGTGTTAACTTTGTTTCTACATAATATTTTGCCATTTCTGTGGCTAGAATTGAGGAATGGGGTGAAATTCTAATACACCTATTCTTAAACTGGCTTAATTTCAGCTGATTTACAGAAGACATGCAGTTAAAGGCTGCCCTGCAGAAAAGCCCATTGTGAATTAACAGACTGGATGTGTGACATCTTGCTTCTTTTCTGTGTCATTTGCATTATTCTTTTACAGCTTGCCCTTACCTCAAGAAAACGTTCAAGCTGCTTTTTTTAATTCAAACTTGACTGTCCTGATCATACATGTCACACAGGGCACAGTTATGTTTTCTAACTAGATGTCTTCTATAGTTTGATGGCTTTTTGTTACTTTCCTGTTAGTTATCCACTGTATTTCATTTATGAAGCAGTCATTATTTCTATTGCAGAGTAAGCTGTTGACTTTTTTAGCCACCTCAAAAGGATTACAGGGTAAATATATTATGCAAACCTAGTTACTTTGCTGATATCTGTTGATTAAGGGGAGCCACCTTTGTTATTAAGGAAAACCGGACATTGAGGCTCAGTAGGTGACAAGTAATTTAGATTCCAACTGAATACCGAGACACATATTGCAAGTCATATTGTCATAATGTAAGAAAGAATAGAAATAATTTTGGTAACAGAAATCAAGGATAAATAGTTCTGTTAGTTTTCAGTTCCTCTGAAAATTATTGATAAAGCCTTGATAAAGCCTTGTCTGTGGAATTTTGAGCTTATTTATTTCTTTCTTGGATTGGATTATAATTCAAAATACATCCACCAAATTACTTCATGGAGACATAAAGCTGAAATGCTGTAACCAGGATGTATAATTTATTTTTAGCCAGCTCTCTGAAAGACATTTCAAAATTCCTGATAATTAAGCTATCATTAAAGATGTCACTCCACAATCCTGCACATGACAATTAAGTATTTTGAAATTTCAGCAAACCTATCCCCAGAGCCATATGAGATTGCATTCTCACATCCTTATAAAGTTCCTTAATTTTGCTTCTAGAATTCTCTTTTTAGTATGTTAGTTTATTATATAAAGAAACATATAATGTTATTTATAAACATATTTCACATTAAGTAATAAATATATTTTAAAATGTCATTTTTTCATTCTTCATGAAAGAAATGAAATCAGAGTTTTGGTTCTGCTTTGATTCTTTTTAGCTCATATTAATGGAATATTTACTTAACCTGATATTAGACAGATCAGCATTCTGTTTGAATGCTTAGGATTTCAGGATCTTTGGTTTGCTTTGGTTTTTGTTTCTTCTACTTTTTAGATGGTCTTATTCTTTCTCTCGTTTCTATGCTTAAGTAGATTATCAAACTGAAGAAGCTTCTTGGATGAGAAGCAAAACACATTCAAAGAAAAAAACCAAGGAAGTCCAATTGTCTTTTGGAAAAAAACACCTTTGGGATGTTATTTCTATGCATTTCACTATACTTTTGAACTTTAGTAAATGCTACAAATGATCAAAGCACACACACAGAGACACATATAGAACCAAACTAGAACTAATGTTAATTGTTTTTTTGCACATAATATACTAAAAAAATAGCAAGACTGGCAGTAGTGTTGATTGTTAGGATTTCAATATGCAGGAATATGTAGTGTTAACTCTTTTTATTAAGCTACTAGGGTCTTGGGAGGGCTGAATGCAACCACATGTTTGTTGGACCCGTGCCCCTCCTGGCTGGTACTGGCAGCCCGGGAGGGTACACGAGCCTGGCTCCAGGGAATTGTTAACGCTTCTTTGCAGGAGGGTGCCCTTCCTGCGGCCCTTAAAGAGGCCGTTGTGAGGCCCCTCCTCAAGAAGCCTTCCCTGGACCCAGATG
>NW_015386750.1:176036-179985 GCF_001527695.2 Protobothrops mucrosquamatus
ATCTGGTTTTATAGGGGTTTGTATTTTTATGCTTTGTATTTGTACTGTTTTTAATACGCTGTGCACCGCCCTGAGTCCTGCGGGAGAAGGGCGGTATATAAATTAAATTATAATAATAATAATAATAATAATAATAATAATAATAATAATAATAATAATAATAATAATAATAATAATAATAATAATAATAATAATAATAAAAATAATTCCTATAAAACTTGTGTTTGTAATAGAAGGAAAACTCCCAACCAAGTAAATGATTTTCAACTGAATTTCAACTGAAAGAGAAGTTTAATTTGAGCATTTTTTAACATTTTTTTTAAAATATATCAGACAGAAAGTTGGAATAAGAGCTGATACAAATGTAAAGACAAATGAAGGAACTTAATCTGGACAGTAAGATCAAGATATATGAACATTATATATAAGTGAAAAATAGGTTACAAAATCCAGTACATATAGGATACTATTTACAGACATATAATACAGAAAATAACTTTATTTTTCTCTTTCTTAACTTATTTCCCTCACTTGAACTCTTGTACTGAGTCATTTGCCCTCCATTAAAAAAAAATGACCTTGGCTCTGACTCAACCACTTTCTTTCATCAAAGTAATGCTACAAAAACTATAAGGAAAAAAGGTATTTCAAGTCTGCTTTCCATAAGACTTGTCTCAATAAAGCTGCTAAAAATGTTCAATTTTTATATGTGAAATTTGGTTGACTTAACATTTATCATGGAACAGCAAAAATTCTGTGGAGGAGCACAACTTTAATACAACCAGAACTTTTTTTGTTTGTTTGTTTATTCCATGCCAGATGCAATGTTTGCAGCACAAATGAATATGCTTTGTCTTGCTGTATTTTATCCTTCTGGGTTTAGAATCTAAACTGTCTTGGATTTCTTCTCGTCTTCAATATAAGCCAAATAAGAGATGAGAAGCCACACATAAAATTGGTATGACACATTATTTAAGCACAATGTGCTCTCAGTATCTCTGGAAAGTGAATTTGAGTTATGGAATATGTAACTATGCTTTGCTGTGGCAGTTTCCAAAACAAATTGTATGTCCTTTGAAAAGTAGGTGTTCTTAAATAAAATAGCAAGCAGGTGGTGGAATTCATCTCTTCTATCATCCAATCCTTAAGGTTAGATTATTTGAATATTGTTAATTAATTCACTTTAATGCCTTGATCAGATTGCATTTCCTTTTTGATCAGATAAGTGCAACTAGTAGGAACTAAAATTATATTGAAGTTGTAAAAATAAACAGTACCTGAAGGACATAAAAATATATTGGAAATTACTTCAGCATTCACTTGGGATTTAGGGATTTATTTATACTCTTTTTCCTTTCACTATTTTTTTACCATTCAAAATCAGCTTCCTAGCTGCATGTCCCTCTCTCACAGCATATTGGATTCATAATGTATATTTGTATGTGTGTGTGTGTGTGTGTGTGTGTGTGTGTGTGTGTGTGTGTGTATATATATATATATATATATATATATATATATATATATATATATATATATATATATATGTGCTTCTAATAACATTAAAACTAAAACAGTGACTCCTGGGTGTAATCATCTTCCCAAAAACAAACCGTGAACACCAGGAGTATATCAAACTATCAAAAAGTTTAATAACACAAAACATAAAACAAAACTACACCAAGCTTTCGTCGGACTCCTTCTGACATCGTCAGGGTTACGTGCCAGTCCATGAGAGAGTCTCTTTTATAAGCCATCCATCATCTGCGCCCGGCTCCTGGACCTCGTCACCGGTCCCAGGCGATTGGGCTGCGCCTTAATTATAGTCTTCACACCGGTAGTTAATTTTCTCCTGCCTCCCCTGCCTGCGTGCGTGATGCTACTAATTGCTTCTGTCTGTGGCCTTGGGTCCGGTGCACCTTGCCCCCCCTTTTTGTTTATACCTACTCCCTATGTCCTCCAATTCCTCTCCCTTTCCACCATCTTTTCTATGTTGTATTGCCAACTCCACTGTCCCCTGCTCCCTATCCCCCTCCTTTTGTCCATCATCCTCACTACCAGTCCGGTTGCTACCCTTCATTCCCTGGGGCCCTTTTGCTATCCTCCTCATTCGTTCCTTAACTTTCCTCCTCCTCCCTTCCACCTCCACTCGGCTCTCATTCCCCTCGTTGTTAATCTGTCTTTCCTCTATTCCTTCCCTCCCCCCATCTCTATCGCCTATCACGTTGGCCTTACTATCCCCCCCACCTTCCCCCACACATTCTCTATCTTCTTCCTCTCCTCTCTGCCCCTCCTTTACCCACTTTCTCTGGTCGTACCAACCCTCCGTGCCATCCAGTTCCTCCCCCTCCGCACTCCCCTTTCCTCGCTGTGTTGCTGGTTCCACTACCTCCTGCTCCCTATCCCCCTTCTCTTGCTCCTCCTCCTCGGTTCCGATCCAGTTGCTATCCTTCATTCTCTTCGTTCTCTGGGGTCTCTTTGCCACTCTTCTCGCCCACCCTTTTACTTCCATCTTCCTCTCTTCCACCTCCTTTCGATTCTCATTCCTCATGTTATTACTCCATCCTTCCTTCCTTCGTTCCCTCCCCCCATCTCTGTTGTCCATCACCCCGCTCCTACTGCCCCCCCACTCTCCCCCACGGCATATCCCTTATCCTCTTTCTCTCCTCTCCGTCCCTCCTTTGCCCGCTTGTTCTGTTCGTATGACTCCTCCGTGTCCTCTGCTTCCTCCCCCTTCCCACCCTCCTTTTCTCGCAGTGCCGCTGGCCCCACCGTCCTCCGCTCCTTATCCCTCTCCTCTTGCTCGTCCTCCTTGCCTCCGATCTGGTTGCTATTCTTCGTTCCCTTCATTCTCTGGGGCCTCGTTTCCACTCTTCCCACCCCTCCCTTTTCTTCCGTCTTCCTCCCTTCCTCCTCCGCTTGATTCCTATTGCCCACACAGTCACTCCGTCTTTCCTCCCTTCTTTCCCTCCCCTCCTCTCTGTTGTCTGTCCTACCGCTCCTGCTGACCCCCCCATCCTCCACCATGGCATACTCCCTTTCCTCTTCCTCCCCTCTCTGCCCCTCCTTTGTAAGCCAATTACCATCCCTTACTCCATGGGGCTGTCTCCCCTCTCTCTTCTGCTCTCGGCTAACTTCCATCCTCCCTTCTTCTACTTTCACGGTCTCTTCACTCCTGTCGGCCCCATCGTGCACCTTTTCCACTCTCTTCTTTCCCCCGTCCTCAGTACTTTTAGCTCTCACTCGGGTCCAGGCACTCTCATCATCCTCACCCTTCTTTCCGCCGATCTTTCTCCTGCTCCCGGGTTGGTGGGATCGCCTCTCCACCCCCCTCTTTTCTCCCTCCTCTGCTCGATCTTCTCCGTGGTCCTCGGTCCAGCTACACCCCCCCATCGATGCCAACCGGTTCTTCGCCCCATTGTCTATCTCTTCTCCCCCCTCTTCACTATTGCCCGTAATCTCCATGCTGATCTTGTCGTCCCCCCATCCTCTGCTATGTCGTATCCTCTGCCCTCTTCCTCCTCTCTCCACCCCTCCTTTGCCCACCAATCGCCATCTCCTGCTCCATGGGGCTGTCTCTCCTCTGCCTTGTATCCTCGCCTACTCTACTCTTCAAGGCCAGATGCGCCGGACACAGGTGAATGTGCCGGTTGATGGAATCGCCATTCGAGAGCCAGGCCTCCTTGAGTAACCGGCCCCCTTTTGTGTTGTCGCTGGCTAGGACACACACGTTATTGAAATCAAAACAATGCCCAAAAGAATACTGAATATTGAAGGATGGGACTTGTACTTTGGGTGGCATGCTTATCTTTTTATGCAGAAAAAGATTGATAAAACTTTTAGAAACCATTTAATAAGGGCTGCTTTGTTAAGAGTTTGGCAAAAGTACTATTTTAAGTTTGATGTGGGATTGCCAATTTGGGTGATACCATCACATATTTTCTTGACTATT
>NW_015386750.1:181078-183389 GCF_001527695.2 Protobothrops mucrosquamatus
GTTAGAAATATGTGTTACTTGTGATGTATAAAACTTTTTTTTTTTTCTGTATTGATGAAAATAATAAAAAAAAATTTCTGGAAAAAAAAAAAAACAATGCCCAGACTCCGCCATGTGGGCCCACACCTGGGAGCAATGCTCACCTCTTTTCACTGCCAGCTTGTGTTCGTGGACCCTGGTCTTTACTCTTTTGGAGGTCTCCCCCACATAGTTGCCGGGGCAGTCTTTGCAGTGAATCCTATACACTACCGCCGACTTTTCCACGCTGGGGAGTGGGAGATGGGTGAATGTGAGAGAGGAGAGAACGGAGAGTAGGCGAGGATACAAGGCAGAGGAGAGACAGCCCCATGGAGCAGGAGATGGCGATTGGTGGGCAAAGGAGGGGTGGAGAGAGGAGGAAGAGGGCAGAGGATACGACATAGCAGAGGATGGGGGGACGACAAGATCAGCATGGAGATTACGGGCAATAGTGAAGAGGGGGGAGAAGAGATAGACAATGGGGTGAAGAACCGGTTGGCATCGATGGGGGGGTGTAGCTGGACCGAGGACCACGGAGAAGATCGAGCAGAGGAGGGAGAAAAGAGGGGGGTGGAGAGGCGATCCCACCAACCCGGGAGCAGGAGAAAGATCGGCGGAAAGAAGGGTGAGGATGATGAGAGTGCCTGGACCCGAGTGAGAGCTAGGAGTACTGGGGACGGGGGAAAGAAAAGAGTGGAAAAGGTACATGACGGGGCCGACAGGAGTGAAGAGACCGTGAAAGTAGAAGAAGGGAGGATGGAAGTTAGCCGAGAGCAGAAGAGAGAGGGGAGACAGCCCCATGGAGTAAGGGATGGTAATTGGTGTACAAAGGAGGGGCAGAGAGGGGAGGAAGAGGAAAGGGAGTATGCCATGGTGGAGGATGGGGGGGGTCAGCAGGAGCGGTAGGACAGACAACAGAGAGGAGGGGAGGGAAAGAAGGGAGGAAAGACGGAGTGACTGTGTGGGCAATAGGAATCGAGCGGAGGAGGAAGGGAGGAAGACGGAAGAAAAGGGAGGGGTGGGAAGAGTGGCAACGAGGTCCCAGAGAATGAAGGGAACGAAGAATAGCAACCAGATCGGAGGCAAGGAGGACGAGCAAGAGGAGAGGGATAAGGAGCGGAGGACGGTGGGGCCGGCGGCACTGCGAGAAAAGGAGGGTGGGAAGGGGGAGGAAGCAGAGGACACGGAGGAGTCATACGAACAGAACAAGCGGGCAAAGGAGGGATGGAGAGGAGAGAAAGAGGATAAGGGATATGCCGTGGGGGAGAGGGGGGGGCGGTAGGAGCGGGGTGACGGACAACAGAGATGGGGGAGGGAACGAAGGAAGGAGGGACGGAGTAATAATGTGAGGAATGAGAATCGAAAGGAGGTGGAAGAGAGGAAGATGGAAGTAAAAGGGTGGGCGAGAAGAGTGGCAAAGAGACCCCAGAGAACGAAGATAATGAAGGATAGCAACTGGATCGGAAGCGAGGAGGAGGAGCAAGAGAAGGGGGATAGGGAGCAGGAGGTAGTGGAACCAGCAACACAGCGAGGAAAGGGGAGTGCGGAGGGGGAGGAACTGGATGGCACGGAGGGTTGGTACGACCAGAGAAAGTGGGTAAAGGAGGGGCAGAGAGGAGAGGAAGAAGATAGAGAATGTGTGGGGGAAGGTGGGGGGGATAGTAAGGCCAATGTGATAGGCGATAGAGATGGGGGAAGGGAAGGAATAGAGGAAAGACAGATTAACAATGGGGGGAATGAGAGCCGAGTGGAGGTGGAAGGGAGGAGGAGGGAAGTTAAGGAATGGATGAGGAGGATAGCAAAAGGGCCCCAGGGAATGAAGGGTAGCAACCGGACTGGTAGTGAGGATGATGGACAAAAGGAGAGGGATAGAGAGCAGGGGACAGTGGAGTTGGCAATACAACGTAGAAAAGATGGTGGAAAGGGAGAGGAATTGGAAGACATAGGGAGTAGGTATAAACAAAAAGGGGGGGCAAGGTGCACCGGACCCAAGGCCACAGACAGAAGCAATTAGTAGCATCACGCACGCAGGCAGGGGAGGCAGGAGAAAATTAACTACCGGTGTGAAGACTATAATTAAGGCGCAGCCCAATCGCCTGGGACTGGTGACGAGGTCCAGGAGCCGGGCGCAGATGATGGATGGCTTATAAAAGAGACTCTCTCATGGACTGGCACGTAACCCTGACGATGTCGGAAGGAGTCCGACGAAAGCTTGGTGTAGTTTTGTTTTATGTTTTGTGTTATTAAACTTTTTGATAGTTTGATATACTCCTGGTGTTCACGGTTTGTTTTT
>NW_015386750.1:183718-188639 GCF_001527695.2 Protobothrops mucrosquamatus
TGTGTGTGTGTGTGTGTGTGTGTGTGTGTGTGTGTGTGTGTGTGTTAAAAGCTGTACAACGACACTAGAACACCAGAAAAAGTTAAAACCAAAAAAGTTTTAATAAATATTTAAAAACCTAGCTTTCGTTGAATATCTATCAACGTCACCAGGGTGTATGTTGGTCAGTGGGAGGGCCCCTTTATAGATGAAGTGATGTTGACGCCCCGACTCATAGATCTTGTTACTGGGCCTAGCCGGCCATTCAACTCTATAGTTGTGGCTTCTGTAGTGTTGGCTGGATTACTGCTGCTTGCTTTTCCTACTCTCGAGTATTCCTTTTTTCTTGCTCCCAAGGTGGATGTGTGTTTAATCATGCTGCGATCACTTATGGCTCTCAGACTTATGGGGTGTTCTTTCCCATTAGGTATTTTAGGGTGCCTTCTATCTGTGGGTTCACCACTCTCCCCACACTCTCTATGCCCATGTCTGACTTCGTTCTGGTCAGCTGTACTTCTCACATCCCCAAGCTGCTCTCCCATTCTATTCTTATATTTCATATCTACACTTTCCTTCTCTTTCCCCCCACTCGCTCCATGCCCGTACTCGCTCCATGCCGAGTGGGGGGAATTGTTTAAATATCTAATACCTACTCATGATATAAACAGCTGCATGAGGAAGTAATACATAGCAATAGCACTTAGATTTATATACCGCTCCTTAGTGCCTTACAACACTCTCTGAGTGGTTTACAATGTCAGCATATTGTCCCCAACAATCTGGGTCTTTATTTTACTGACCTGGGAAGAATGGAAGGCTGAGTCAACCTTGAGCCAGTCAGGATTGAATTCCTGGCTGTGGGCAGAATTAGCCTGCAATATTGCATTCTAATCACTGTGCTACCACATACATAAGAATGGCATTAAGCAACAAACACAAAAAGACACATAATTCATTTGTATATTATGCCCAGGCAAGATAGCCTGAGTTTACTATGACTAAGAAAGTGGAGACAATGTGCTTCTTCATTGAAGCATTGAAACAGTAAAACATGAAAAAAATGTTAGTGACATGAAGCTTCTCCATTCTTCCTTTCATTTGCCAAAGCAGAATAGGCTGCTTCTCACTTACATAGAAGATATTGGAGAAAGCAGAAGTTTTGTGAGAGGGGGAAAATGAATAGCTAGTGCTATTTGAGAAAGAGTGACCGCAAAGCAGAACAAAACAGAACAATGTTGCCACTTTGCTTCACTCTTGCAAATAAGACAACCAACTCTCTATCAAAGTGAACACTCCTTCAAAATCTGCACAGATCAACTCTACCTGTATATATTGATCTATGGGGGAAAAAAACCAAATCCTTAATACTGATTTTGTATTTGGATGTACTCTTCTTTTTTACTATAGCCGATTAAACAATATTGTGCTGATTCATAATATATGTCTCTGTTCGTCAGTCTATACAAAAAAATGTGCTTGACCATGAGCACTCTGTGATTTGCTGTTTATTCACAGTTAATTGATCATTCACTTAGTTATGCTGGAATTAAAAAGTATAGGGTTAGCATTAATAAATAAATTTAATAAATAAATTAAGGGAAGGCTTAGTGTTTTTTCAGAATATTTACAGGAATATCTACAAACAGATAAACTTTATAAGATATGTTATGTAGTTATTAGATATTTTCTGTTTTCACAAACACTGAAACTCATGTGAGTACATGTCTGATTAGGAATAGATTGAAAGGATATTTTTTTTCTAAGATACAGCATTTATAAAGTGAACCTGACCATTCTTGGTTTCAATATTTGTACAATGCTTATTTCAAACTTCCTTACATTGAGGAAAACTGAAATGCAAAATAATTGACCCGGTTCCAGAATAATTAATTAATTTTGTGCACATAGAATAAATAAAAATGAAGAAGTAGTCATTTAATATAGAGCAGAGAAATGGCTGGTTATCTGGTTATCAGTATACTAACTGAAAATATTTAAATTTAAGACATAGAGAAGGATTTTTTTTTCTTCAAAGAAAGACCTTAATTATAAGTATTCCCTACAGTCTTAAATAACAATATATCATTGATTGTGGGTTTCTAGCCTGACCACAGGAAATCTAAACTCATTCATTGACTCAAGCATCAGAGAGGCTTGCTCTTTATGGTACCGACAAAACAGAATCACTTAAGTGAGGCATGGAATCATGCTGTGCATTTAATGCATTCCTTTTCAAAGGAAAATGTGGTTTTAAAATGTTTTATTTATATTATAGGTATTTTTATATTCTTTTCATTGTTAACAATAATTCATAAAGATGAATTTGTCAAGTTAGTAAGACAGCCAACTAATAGAAAGAAAATGACACATCTGATCCTTGAAATAAGAATTGCAATAAAGTGTTTGTTTTGTTTATTTGTATTTTTAATAACTTTGATTTCCCCAAACACAAAATTAAAAGATAAACAGATAAGAAAAGAAAGGTTTGGAAAAAGGAAGAAGATTAAAAAAAAGAGAATGTAGAAGTGCAAAAAGTAAATAAGAAAAATAGAAAAAGAATGACTTCCAAGTTCCTTTGGTCCAGATATGAATTTTAAAAAATAATATCAGGTTAAAATGTGTCTATATTATTTATATAATCCCATATATTCCTAATCATTGAATGCCCAAATCAACATTTTATTTCTTTCAATTTTTTTTTTTGTAAAAAATCGAAGCAGTTTCCAAGTAGGAATTAAACTAGTCAATCTTTTTTTTTCAAAGCTGTCAATATTACCATCTTTTCCACTTAGTTTGATTGGAGCAACACAAAAAATCATCAGCCATGCTACCATATGCCATGCTCATAAGTTCATCGAAGCCGGGCACTCCACAAGCAATTCCATCAACAAAGACATTGACCTACAACCAGCCTAGGAACCCCTCAGAATCCAAATTAACTGTATAGCCAATCAGAGACAGCACTGATAATCAACTAACCCATGCAAGCCCTCTCAACCAGCTCTTCACCTCCCAATGACCCTCACCTGATGTAATCTCCCCATCATAAGACCCATCACAAGACTGTCATTGATGACTCACACCTGACCCATCACAAGACCCTGAATTGACATACCCACCCCAACCCATCAAAAGATCCATCCCAAGACCCTCACTTGACATACCCAACCCATCAGAAGACCCATCCCAAGACCCTCACCCATCATAAGACCCATCACAAGACTGTCATTGATGACTCACACCTGACTCATCATAAGACCTACTGACCATATGAAGCCCTTATAAACAGAAGAGCACTGACATCCCCTAAACTCCACTGAAGAAGTTACCTAGCCTGATAATAAAATGTTCGGAAACCAACCCACAAACTCAGAGAACAAACCTTCATCCTCACCTTCATTTACTTCTATGACTACTATATTTTTTGTCTTAACAAACTGCATATAAGGAAGTATCTCATTTACAAACAGTAGCCAAACTACCTTTGATGCATAAATAATCTAATATTTCTGAATCAAAATGCTGTAGCAGTTAATGGGGCACACTTAAATATGAATCAGCAGGTATCTTTGTTTTTCCATCCTTAGTTTCAGACAAATGAACAGAAAGATTGCTGATAGGACAAAAATCTGTGTTTAGTCTCTTGATTACAAGAATTGCTTACAAACTATATTTTTAAAATTATGCCAGTAAGATTCATATATATGCAGCAATTGAGAACATGTTAAGTTAAAAAATAGGAAATTTTCTTGTGGCATAAAAATAGTTGTGGGGAAAAAGCTATTTTTATCACATTTATTATTTTCAAATGATTGTTAATAGTTCAATTTTTTCCAAGAAATCTAAGTTAATATATATATACACACACACACACACACACACATATATATACACACACACATATATATATACACACACACACATATATACACACACACATACATACATATATGTAGTAGGTACTATTAAACAGAGATCAATGCAAGCTCTTATTTAAAGGGTTACCACTGCATCTAGCAATGCACATTAATTCATTAATTCATTCTACCTGTCTACAATAGTATATGGAATAATTCATGACAATTTATGCCATGCATAATTTAAAATAAAAAGTTCAATAAGAGACAGAATAAAATGCCAAAATAGATACAGTTAACAATCACAGATTTTAATGTTATCAATTCCAACAACTCAACATAAACATTAAATTCCATATATCCTAAGAAAGAGTTATATCTTGGCAGCTTTGTAGTACAATACTAGTTTCAGTATTAAGCATCATTCAGTGTTAGCCATCAAACAATCAATCAATTAATCAAGCATTATCTTTTGTGCCTTGCAATTCTCAACTATCTTGTATGGGGATCACTAATCACCCCTATCTAGGATGAGAGAACATACCGGTAACTAAGTTATATATTACCTTGAATGAGTGTGTTTGTGTGTAGTTTCTTTATTTAAACTATAGTTTTAATTCATTTTTCTCTTGGGAGATTATCTCTTAAATAGGCAATGATCTTCAACAGATCGAATGCTATAGCCCTCTCTGTAGGAGATACATAAGGAAGCTGCACTATAGAAACTATTTCAAACTATATATTTTTTATCTTTTAATGACAGGCAGTGTGTATCTTTCTGATGATTAGATGGAATAAGAGCTCATTTTCCAGAAGTATTCAGAAAGCTGAGATGACAGCCACAAATTCACAATTAAAGTTCTGATTCTTTTTTTTTTTTAAATATTTTTTTTATTAATTTTTCATTAAGAAACAAGAACATAAATAGCAATATCAACCATAAAGAAATCAACATCAAACAGTACATTCACGGACGTGTCCGGTGTCCCCCTCCTGCACCCCCCTCTCACCTACCTACACCTTCCTCCTCCTTATCTTACCACCACTCCTCCTTCCTCCCTCTTTCCTACTTCCCTTTCTCCCCC
>NW_015386750.1:188764-203245 GCF_001527695.2 Protobothrops mucrosquamatus
AGAGAGAGAGAGAGAGAGAGAGAGAGAGAGAGAGAGAGAGAGAGAGAGAGAGAGAGAGAGAAATTGGAACTTTGTGTGATTGTAGCCATGTCTTGACTTATTGACACCTCTCCAACTCACAGATACCCATGATTATCACTCTTGCACGCTGGATTAGGCTGTAGACAAAGAGTAAGATGCTACCTGGAAAATAAGTGGACAGCAGGAAATACCAACCTGATACCCCAGAGCCACAAGCAAAGCAATTATGCGACAACTCAGGAGTCTTCTCCTTTTGGATGATTGAGACCTATACTTTTTTTTTACTATTCCTTAACATCCTTGTAACCAGGATTGGTTCTAGGTTTGGCAAAGAAAAAGGCAAAACATTTTTGATTTCCCCGCCTCCTCCATCCTATATCATTGAGTTTACTGGGCAAACTAGAGAATGGGATCCAATGTTTACATTTTGCAAAATAAGCCTTATGTACGGGATGTTCAAGGAATTTGAATAAGAGTTCCCAGATCTAGATAAATTTTTGAAAGGCTAGTGGCAAATATCCATAGTGCCTGCCATCTAGTCAAGGAATCCACATGGAGATGGTAAGCAACACTCAATTAATGTGCTCCCAGATGTAGTGGAGGCTCTACATTACTTTTACTTTGAAGTTTTTTTTTCTTTAAATATATCAACTACAAATATTCATGCTGTTGAAGAGTTTAGAGGTAAATCTTCAGAAAATTGTTCACTCGAATAAAAAAGTGACTTGCTCAGTTGAAAAGGAAGCTGTTAACTATAATTCTTCATTACAAATAAAAATGTCACAACTACTGAATATTTAGGAAAAGAGTTATAGAAGGTTACAATCCTCTCACCATGATTAATATATTATCAGTTTTTATTATGTGGTAAAACATGGGATTATATTTGATACCATATTACTGTTATGGGCAATAAAAATGAACAGGTCTTAAATCAACCATTTGCCACAGTGTATTCTCTGCTAGGTAAATAAATTATTTAAACAGGCTTGTGAACAATGTGGAAATAATGCTTTAAAAACATGAGGACCATCTGATTAGTGTAAGCTATATTTCATCTAGATCCATGACCACCTGCAGGCAGTGGTGGGATTCAAATATCTGAACAACCGGTTCTCTCCATGGATGCCTCTTCCAGAAGTCCATTCTAGGCCTAGGCAACAAAAAAATAGCTACTGGATCTGCCAAAGTGGTGCGAACTGGCTGAATCCCACCACTGCCTGCATGATACAAATAATGTTCTAAAAAGAGGTTATCTTTATTAATTTTCTAAATCCTGAAAAATTGTGTGGTCCAGTACAGCTGACAATAGAGTAATGTCATAATCTGAGAACATTGTATATGTAAGGCAGTACCTGACAGCAGAGACATTTTACAAAGAGCTTCTCCTGCAAATCTTAACAACTAGCAGAATTGGAATGGAGAAGTTTTCACTTAGCTAGTAAGGCCATAAACCATACAGAGTACCAATGTGTTAAACCAGTGGTTCCTAACCCCTGGTCCATGCCCCAATGCTGCTCTGCAGCCCATTCAGAACTGGGCCACAGAAGTGATTGTGACCACACACACACATATATATATACACAAAGCTACATTTCTGAATATACACATGTGCAAAACTAACCCCTTTCCACCACCCCTCCATACTTCAGTCACCACTGCCAAGCTGGAAAGGTTGGAAACCACTGTGTTAAACTGTGCCTGGCAAACAAGTGACAATTATTATTTTTTCTTCCAGTACAGATTTGTAACTGCAGCAGTTGTGTTTCTTCATTTTAATCAATTACAGTTTCAGGACACTTTTCAAAGAGTATCCAACCTACAACATGTTGTACTAGCCAAAATTATATAAAGCCAAGAATCAGTTTTACCTAATGTGACTAGTAATTGTTTCTGTTGGCATACTGGTACAAAAGTGTTCCTTGATACATTTAATCACATGTAAATCTACTAATAACTAGGATCAAAGAGCTTTTTCAGACTCAGACCTGACCTTCAGACTGAATACAGGACAACATTTCATGGGGATATTTTTCCCTATTACCAGTACATTTACACTTTGACCAGATTTCATACTGTTTTCCATAACTGACCTTTGATAGTGTTCCAATGATTTGTTTCCTTGGAGTTAAATGGTAAAGAATAGGAAAGCTTGATATCTATGGCATATTGTCAATGGATGATCATCTCTTGAACAGTCTGGATAAAAAGGATTTCTATATCACATTATAGCTCAGCAGTCTTGTTGTCAATGATAATTGCTAGAATCATCTTCTAGACTTAGTCTTTCAGGAAAAACTGGGACCACTACAAAATATAGTCTCCAAAGTCCAATTTAATTGGACACTCCATAAGTATACAGTGAAAATTGTTGTGAGATCCAGACTATCAAAGTCATATTCTTCCTATCACTAAACTAATCCCAAACTTTCAGTATCATATTCTGATTTAAAGTGCACATGATTATGGATAATTTGTATAATTCAGATTTTTGAAGTTGAAATATATTTCAGATATAACTCAGACTTATATTTTTTCCAGATCTCCCTTATAATTGGTTAATTTAATGTGAATAATTCCTATCTCTAAGGAGATATTTACCCCTTTTTCTTAACCATATGTTGGGTTTCATCCTGGCTTATTTTAATCTTTACATATCCTGCTCACATTCTTCATATCTAAAGATCAAAAAGAATCCAAAGTACTGAACAAAGCTATAGTCAAGTTTATACTCTTAAAATGACTTTTTCCAACACTGTAGTACAATTAAAGTGACCTGATATTTTTTTCTGCAAAAAAGAATGCAAATTAGGAAGGAACCACTTACATCTTAATTAAACAGTTAATTCAAGGTATAGAGAAACAACACTGGTCTATTGTGTGGGATTTTAATGCAGGCAGAGAAGTAAGTATTCTTTACTATGTCCATTGTAACATAGTGAGACTTCAGATGGACCTTCAGATGGACTTCAGTTACTGTTCAATTTCATTCATCCTGATAGGTGCTCCTTGTTTACTTCAGCTGATATTCTATTTGCTTCATTACTTTTACCTTGTTTGTAAATCATCAGAAAGTCTTAGCTGTGCAAAAAGGAAAAAAATACATAAATCAACAGAAAGTTTTAGTTATTCGAAAAGGAAAAAAACATGTAGGAGTGATAGTGTAAATGAGCTTCACAAATCATCCAGAACTTCAACACCATTGTCAACAGATTCATTAAGAAACTCCCTAAGAATACTTAGAAAAAAATCAGACTCAGTTGGGTGTCTGTGTTTAGTTTAGTTTGTTGCACTTGGCTATTTAAATCTATGACTTGTATTTGACTTTTTAAAAAAATAAAAGAATGTGTTAAGAATTCTAACAATATATAATCATTTTTATCTAAAGTTTTCCCCACTTTAATATATTAAATCAAATCCTCTTAGGTAGTAAGGACCAAATCCGGGGTCCATTTAACTCCGACCAATACCTTTTAAAAGAGAAAACATAAATCTTTTTCTAATATTTTGTTTTTGACAAGTACTCTTCCAATAAAAGTCTAAGTAGTTGAAATATCTCATCACAACTATTTTATGGTTGTATGTGCTAATTCTTTTTATTGTTTTGGTGATCTGTAGAAGATTCTTAAGTATTGTCTTATGTTATATCTTAGGCTATCTTAACCTAGAACCTTTGAGTTCTTATGTTACAATCAGGTCTTTGATCTTTTTACATGCACGTTCATTACTGATATACAATCCTGCACCATAACCATGATCACCCAAATTAGTTCATGAGTTTTAACCAGTAGCATGGATATTACACTAATAGTTTAGTTACATATATCTCATATATCCATTTGCAGCAGCATGAATTTAAAAATTGGGAGAAAGAGATAGTTCTGGGGACTACATTTTAAATAAATGGCCCATTTCTCTCTCTTTCTCTCTCTCTCTCTCACACACACACACACACACACACACACACTCATACATACATAGACATACATGCACACACAAACTTATTAATATTTTGTTATGGCTTATTCCATTTCTGCCTGCCCATTCAGTGTGGAACCCTACACAAGAAGTGTAACTGAGTATAATTACTATTGAATCTTCCTTCTAACCAATCATATTTGCATTTACCTTTCTAAGTTCAGTGAATATGATGTCCTCAAAAGACATGAGTCAGGTCAGAGTCATGAATGTCAAAGTGCTATACGTTAATTCTAGTAGTAATTCTACATTATTACTACTTATGTAGGAAGAACACTAAATGTGGTGAGAAAATAATGACATACAAATGAGTTTTGTATCTTTTTCAGTACAATCAGGCTGACGGAGGCAATAAAAGTAGCAGATTTAATGTGTCCCATTTGATGTAATGCAGCTGTTGAATAAAATGGCAAAAGAAAATAGGTCACTGGGTATATTCCCTTGCTCTTTTGATAAATTAAATTATATTTACCTGACTGTGCCACAAGAATGATATTTACTTTTGCTGATGTAGGAAAAGAAGACTCTTTCCCAAAGCTATTATTGCACCATTTCATAAATTTTATACATTTAGAAAAGTTTTCTATTAAGCACTTAAGAAAAATAGCTAATATGCTTATAAATACAGATCATCCTAATTAGCAAACAATTCAGCCTTTTATAAAAATGATTTTTAGTTATACTATATTTATACTTTATAAGAGCAAGATAGTGCACAAGTTTGTCATTGGGAAATATTTATATCCTTGATTATTACAATTTATTGTTCTGATGAAAGCTAAATAGAAGCAAGAGCCGAATCTCATCCTTTTTATCACAAAAAAATATTTATTTCAATTAAGCGAATACCAGTAAGTGAACAATAATAATTCAATCACATAATGTTGTTTCATGATCATCATTAGGTCCTGTACAAAGCACATGAGTCAGCAAGTGTTTTCCAGCAATTTCAATAATTCACAGCATCTTCAGCATTGTCCCAAGAAGCATTAATAATCTTAAGAACTTTCTTCAGGTTTGGTGCCAAGTTTTATGAGGCCAGCCTTATTTTGTCTTTCCTCCAGGAGATATCTGATGTAGTGAAATTTTTGGTCTTTAGGCATACATAAGATATGGCCAACAACCACATTCAGCGTTCATTCACAGTTCTCAATAGGTGTTCTAAATCTGATCTTGTAGTACCTCTTCATTAGTGATAGGATATTTTTCACAAGCAGTGTTATTGGAAAATATTTAACCATTTAATCATATTAGTTGTACACTTCCATGTTTCACAAGCATATATTGCAGTTGGTATAACCACATTCCTGAAGGATTTTATCTTTGTGGTAATACTTATGGCTGCTGTAGATAAAAATGGGTGCATGCTATTCCACTTTGATGGTTAATATCCTTATCTGTACCTCCATCAATAGACATAATGCTACCAAAACAAGTAATTTGTTGGACTTGTTCTATAGCCTGGCCATGGACTATTATAGGCATATAATCCTGGCCACTTCCGACTTGCAAAATTTATACATAAATTTCCTAAACTGGTCATCATTTCTTGCAAGCACCCCTTTGTTTCACCAAGCAATGTGATGTTATCTGCAAAATCTAAATCTGTTACACAGGTTGTTTGCCCATGGGATTCTAAAGCTAGGGTTATCCATAGCTCTATGGATAACAAAATGCATGGAGAGGAAAAAGAAGGTGGGTGATAGTATACTTCCCTGTCTTATTCCTGTATTAATATTAAAGAAGGCTGTGTGGTCAATTTACATTCATACAAAGCAATTAGAGTTATAATACAGATTCTTAAAGATGTTGATAAAATGCTGAGGAATTCCATAAAACTTTGCAATATTCCGTAGTGATTCTTGATGAATTGAGTCAAACATCTTTTTCAAGTCAATAAAATTGATTACCATTGGCTTTTGAAATTCTAAACTCTGTGTGATGATATCTCTTAAGATCAGGATCTGATCATTACAAGAGCATATTTCTTGAATCCTGCTTTTTCTTCATGCAGCATCCACTTGATGCTGTAATCTCCTGAGTAACACAAGGCATAGTACTTTTCTAGGGATGTTGTTTACAACTCATAACATAAGGGCAGGATAGCAGTGATCCTGAAGGTCAATTACAACATTAAGCTACAGTTTAATAGGAAGTAAACGGATGCAGGTTTCCCACAACTAAAGTGCCTTCTTTGCTGAGTCTTACACTTTTAAGAAGCAAGAAAGTAGAATTTCTAAAAGCAAAGTAGCATAGAATGAGAAGAGAATGTGGCATAAAGCTAATAATACAGTTCACTGATTTTGTCAGATTTTCCCTATTAACTAATATATCAAGTAGAAGCATCACCCAAAATTTCTAATAAATATATTTCATTTGATAAACTATGAATAGATTACCATGTATTGATATCTTACATAAAGAATCTTACATATATTTGTCCCCTCTTTCTCTCTCTCCAAGGTGAAATGGCAATCAAACAGCAACAATAATTTTAAGATTCATACATACGTGCAGATTTTGCAGCGTATAGCAACTATTATTGTAGTGTAAAAGAAAATAATAATAAAATCCATTCATTTATCTTAAAGTCTAGTATACTTATAGCAATCATGGGCAATCCGGAAATCAGAGGTTTCCTATCTAGCACTTTCTGTATGGATTGTGTAACAATAAATTATTTTCCTCCATTTTATTCCTCTTGCCAACAAACCTACTCAGATAGAAAGGGAGGATAATTCTTAGCTCATTCCTAGCAGGATTTCTTGGTGTTGATACAATCCATAGTTTTTATAAATTTTTGCCACAAACCAAAAAGCAGATGCTCAGAATAGGAGGGAAGCTGCAGCTGTGACAATAATGAATAAGTGACATGAATTGACTATATCAGAATATATTTTCAAAAGCAGCAAAATAAAGACAGAAAATGAGCTTTAAAAAATAAGCATTATGTTAAGGGTCACCTAATAAAAAAATGGCAAAATTAAATAATAATAGGAAAGGCATCCAGTTCTTGACAAATGTATAACATGAAGTAAAAATGAAAGACTTCTTAACAGAAAAGTGATGATTTTCAGGATTTCAATTATTTAAAAAATGCCATGCTTATAGACCATTATTTTTTCTTCAATCACTGAGCATTACGCTGCTCATTTATTTAAAATAGTTAGCATATTAATCATATCCTGGAGCAATTTTTTATTGGACTATGGATATTTTTCCTTCTAATGCCTGACACATTTTATGTTTCTCTTTTCACTTTTATAAAAAAGGTACTCAATACACATACACATGCACACATGCACACATGCACATACACACACTTTCAAGATGCAGGTGGATTTAAGCTTAATTTAAAAATGATTTATCTTCTTATAAAATATAAAATTGCCATTATATCAGATTCAGGGGCTACCTACTCACCTTAAAACTATTGTGGACAAAAAAAGTAAGCCTTTTAAATAAAATTTACATTTGTGAGTAAGAAACTCACATTATTACCCTTTAAGTATGTAATAATACATGGCAAAAACTATATTTTAGTAGAAATATATATTGTTCTGGACATTATTTTAGTAAAAATAACAAATGATCCATGCTATGGAACAGCCTTTCCCTGGATTTAATACTTGCCTTTAATCTTCTGGAAGCAAGTGGGAGTACAGATTTTCCAAATAGGTTTATTATAAATAAAATGATTTTATGTTATGATTCTCCCTTCTTTGACTTAATGTTATATTATATCATGAATGCTTTAGGCTCACTATTTATATACTGTTAAAAGTATTATGACTGTGGTAGTAGACAAATCTAATAAACAATTAAATGGCGGTGAATTTGCATATTTCAAGTCAGGTAACATCTACCCTTCAAAAGTGCTGTCAATATCCAGTGCAACAGATGTATATATGTGCGTGTGTGTGTGTATATATATATATATATGTTTTCTGAGGTTTTCACGGGTGTTTATATGTAGGTCTTTGGTCATTCGGGTTCTCTCCCGCGTAAAATTGGAAGTATCCTGGCGACGTTTCGTTGAAACGTCGCCAGGATACTTCCAATTTTACGCGGGAGAGAACCCGAATGACCAAAGACCTATATATATATATATATATATATATATATATATATATATATAAAACCAATAAATAAACGTGAGCACCAGGGAATGGAATAAAATAATTTAATGTTAAAAATACCTAATAAAAACGCCTAGCTTTCGTTGGCATCTGCCGACATCATCAGGGCTTACAATGCCGGCCAGTGAGAGAGTCCCTCTTATAGATTGGTCAGGGTGTGCGCGCGACTCTTTGATCTCATCATCGGGCCAGATGTAGCTAAGTATGTTCCAGGCGCCGATTTCCTAATAGTAATTGCTTCTCTCCTGCGCCTCCCATCTGTGTAAATGGCATCAGAAGACTTTCCTTCTTTGGGGCCGGGTATGGGCGGGGCACCTCCTTTCCTGCACACCCGGCCCCAAAGAAGGAAAGTCTTCTGATGCCGTTTACATGGATGGGAGGCTCAGGAGAGAAGCAATTACTATTAGGAAATTGGCGCCTGGAACATACTTAGCTACATCTGGCCTGATGACGAGATCAAAGAGTCGTGCGCACATCCTTCCTGACCAATCTATAAGAGGGACTCTCCCACTGGCCGGCATTGTAAGCCCTGATGATGTAAGCTAGGTGTTTTTATTAAGTATTTTTTAACATTAAATTATTTTATTGCATTCCCTGGTGCTCACGTTTATTTATTGGTTTTAAATATGGATATACCCAGGGATCACATTTTTAATATAATTATTAACATATATATATATATGAATAAAACTAAAAACTCGACTCTTGGGAAAAATCATAATATCAAAATAAATATAGACCACCAAGAGAATACATATAAAATGTTTAATCTACCTAGCTTTCGTCAACAAAACGTTTGACATCGTCAGGGCTAAAAGGCAACAGCCGGTTGAAGTCTTATATATCATTGCCGAACGTCAGTTTATGGCTCCTGGAGCGAGTAACAGGCCCCAGCTGATCCTGGATAAAGAGTACCCGACCACCCCACCCGGCAACCCCGGCATGCCCGAGCCATGGAGGAGATGGGTACGGGGGCAAGGAGAAGGGGGCCGGTAAGGAGAATGAAGGAAAGGAGAAGGAGGACGCAGGGGACATGATCAGCGGGGGAAGAAGAGGGGGAGGTGCGAAGGCCGGTAGGGAGGAAGAGGGCCTCAGACGGGTAGTTACTCACTTGCACGCGAAAGAGGGGAGGAATAAGTCACCGAGCCGCCCCACGCTAGTGGCGGCGGCCTGACCACCCCACCCTGCAATCCCGGCATGCCCGAGCCATGGAGGAGATAGATATGGGGGCAAGGAGAAGGGGCCAATGAGAAGAACGAAGGGAAGAAAGAGGAGGCGGGGGACACGAACAGCGAGAGAAAAAGGGGAAGCGCAAAAGCGGGTAGGGAGAAAGAAGGCCCCGAAAGGGTGGTTACTCGATCGCACATGAAGGAGGGGAGGAGGGAACCACCGAGCCACCCCGCAGCAGCGGTAGTGGCCCGACCACCCCACCCCACTCGACCGCACACGAAGGAGGAGAGGAGGAAACCACCGAGCCGCCCCTCGGTAGCGGCGGCGGCCCAGCCACCCCACCCCATAACCCCATCGTGCCCGAGCCAACTAAAAGCATGGGGCACCCCCCTGGGAGCCAGTGACTGGGCCAGGAATGGCAGACAGGGAAAGGAGAGGATACGATCCGGACAGGATAGCATTGGCAAGAGGGACGGGTACGGGGGTGAGGAGAAGGGGGCCGACGAAGAGAACGAAGGGAAAGAGGAGGCGAAGGGGGAAGTTGAGCCTAACCGGCCCAGGTGGGGTGAGTGGAAGAACGACGGGGGCGGAGTGCTGGGAAGCATAGAGGACACGGGAGGTGCGATCAGAGAAAGAAGGGGGGAAATGCCCGTGAGAATGACAGCGAGGTGGCTAGGGCCAGCGGGACCCCAGGAAAGGGAATAGGTACCCCGAGCTGGGTGGGCCTGACCAATGTAAGGAATAAGAGCGCAGGACCACACGGGCAGGCGGGGCAGGGGATACGATTGAGGAGAGTGGGAAGGGGAAGTGTCCTACCTGCCCCCGGCCTGCGAGTAAATGAGTTAGGTAAAGGCGACTGTACGGATAAGTGTTGCAGGATAGGAACAACCAGCAGAGGGAAAACCACCGCCGGAACGCAGCTGGTGCAATTAGGACCGGTAACGAGGTCCAGGGGCTGTGTGCAGGCCACATTCAACCTATAAAAGACTCTCCCATGGACTGGCTGTCTAAGCCCTGATGATGTCAGCAGGAAGCTGACGAAAGCTTGGCGTATATGTATTCACATTAAACTCTTATAGTTTGATGATTTTACCCTGGTGTTTACTTTTATTTATTTATCACTGGCATGGATGCACCCAGGGATCATGTTTTTAGTGTAATTATTAACAAATATATATCTGTCTGACTGATGAAAACCAAACAAGGTTAGAAATAGCTATCTCAGTACTCCCTTAATTCTTTGTTAGCATTCCAAATTTTGAAAACATATATGATGTCGCAGTTAAGTGACTGCTGCCTGTGGATGGCTTTGGATTGAGCTGATGCAGGCAAAAGACTTCTCTCTCTCCCATATTTAGGCTGACAGGGTGTTCAAAAAGCACTCATTCTCTTCCCCTGTCTCTTGTAGCTAACAAAGTGAGAAAGAGCCTGTGGCATAGAGGACTAATGCTTCTGCTTAACATGCAGACAGCCCAGGTTCGAATCTCGGAAGGGTATGTCTGACTGATGAAAACCAAACAAGGTTAGAAATAGCTATCTCAGTACTCCCTTAATTCTTTGTTAGCATTCCAAATTTTGAAAAACATATATATATATATATATATATATATATATATATATATATATATATATATTTTTTTTTTTTTTTTTTAGTGCACCCTGTCGGCCCAAATGTGGGAGAGAGAAATCTATTTCAGAGAGTCTTCTGCATGCTTAGTGTTTATTCACTGCTTTGAAAGTTACTTCTAACTAAGCTCAAGGGTTATTGCAAATCAAATCTTTGACATTCTGATCTGGCACTTAAATGCATCATAAAATATTAATCTCAGAAACTTCTGGAAGACCTGCTGTTATGGTACCTAAAATTTGAAATTGGTTAGGTATTTGGAACATTATCATTAAATATTTTCAAGATAAAGAGTATAAATATCTTTCAACCATTAATATGCATTTTGTATTATTTACCCTTTTATTACTAAAAGCATTAGAGAATTATCTACAGATTCTGAAAACTGGATCTCTAATTAGTTTGTTCAATTAAAATATAAATCTGGGTGGAATAATAGATTATTAGATTTTGTTTTCAATATTGACTATCAAACATACTAATAGAAGGAATTTTCCCTAAGCAACTCATTTTATCCTTGTTAACTCATGTCTTCAGGGTTTCAGGGGTGATAATGATCTGTTCTGATGAACCTTTGTAATGAAAGAAAACTAGAGGTTATAAGTATCCAATTAAACAAGAGATGTATCTCAAATGAATTTGCACATCTTTGTTCATATTAGTAGGGATAGAAAAAAAAATGCTGATTTCAGCTTATAATAGAGACATAACTAGATTTAACTGGGACAAAGGCCCAGAGAAAGCAGCAACTCCTTTAGAAATTGGAACCAATTCAACAAACAAACATGTTCGGTTTTAAAATAGTTTGGCTTAGCAGCTATTTTGGGGAGAATATGGAATTAATATCACACATTGTAAAAACAAAAGATACTGAAATTGTATATGAACCTGTCTGCATTTTCAATAAATGTTCAAAACAATTCTTGTGTTTAGGAACTGATGCTCCCTCATGTTTCCCTGATGAATGTCTGATCATTGTCACCTTTCATCAGTATGCATTCTTTGCAGGCTCAAGCATTCACATGGAGAGCTTGCAGAAAGTATATTAGTATATATTTCTGTACATACTATACATGTACATGTATATATTAGTATATATTTCTGTACTTCCACATGACTTGCCTTTGTAGAATTCTGAGGATCCGGTGGCAGGATAAGATACCAGATACAGATGTCCTCTCCAGAGCAGGCCTATCATCAGTTTACATTCTGTTGATGAAAGCCCAGATGCGCTGGGCAGGCCACGTTGTAAGGATGCCAGACCATCACATCCCTAAACAGCTCTTCTATGGTGAGCTGTCTCAAGGAAAGCGATCGCACGGGGGACAAAAGAAGCGATACAAAGACACGCTGAAAGCATCTCTCAAGTCCCTGGATATCGACACCATCTCTTGGGAATTTTTGGCGCATGATTGACCGACATGGCGTGCCCTGGTTTACCAGGGGTGCCAGACATATGAACACAGGAGAACAATCTTGGCACAAGAGAAGCGAGCACTCCGTAAAGCCAGAGCTGCAAATGCTGAAGCAATAGTGTCCACATTTTTCTGTTCAGTATGTGGCAGAACATTCCGTGCTAACATCGGTCTCATCAGCCATCTATGGACACACCGTTGATGGCCCACAATCCACAAGATGTCAAGGTCTTCATCGAAAATCGATGGACAAACAACAAAAAATATATTTCTGTACAGAGATAATACATGTTCACAAATGGTCTAGGTGTTTGTCAAAATATGATAGCAGTGTTCTAATATCTAAACGACTGCCACAAAGAAGAGGGGATCAACTTATTTTCAAAAGCATCTGAAAGCAGGACAAGAAGCATTGGATGAAAACTAATCAAGGAGAGAACCAACCCAGAACTAAGAAGAATTTTCTTTTTAAATTTTTTTCCCCAGTTTGTAGAATTTTATTAGATTATAGAATAAAATACAAAAATACAAAAGCAAATAGTAGGACACAATGGGGAGGGAAAAGGAAAAGAAAAGTGAGGTGGGAAAAGGGAAAAAGAAAAGAAAAGGCATTGTCTTCCGACTTCCTCTGTTGTAGTAGAATAAAACATTAACATAGAACTCTCAACTTTTTACTTTTCCACAGTAATATAAACTAGCCATTTCTATAACAACAAATAAATCAGTAAAACCCAAAATCAAACTTTCATTTTTTTCTACCTCAAGCACAAAATCCAGAAGTTTTGTACAAACAAAAGTACTTATTTCCATGTAGAAACAAAAGTACTTATATTCTTATTTTTACACTTATATTTCCAACATTCATTTGAATTTTCTAGATAGTTAGAACAATTAATCAATGGAATGACTTGTCTCCAGAAATTGTGGGTGTTCCAACACTGGAAGTTTTTAAGAGGAGATTGGACAACCATTTGTCTGAAATGGTACAGAGTTTTCAGCTTGAGCAGAGAGTTGGACTAGAAGACCTCCAAGGTCCCTTCCAACTCTGTTATTTTGTTAAAATAGAATACACAGAAGGATTCATGCATGCTCCAATTTGGCACAAACTAAACATGAATAAAATTCAGCAATGTCTTTCATTATTCTTTTTTTTTGACTCAGATAAATTATATGATGCAGTAATCTATAGAGAATCCTAAGTGTACTTCAGAACACTCTCTGTTTGGACTACAATATTATGCATAATTATTTTGGAACAAGTTTCACTGAACAATCACTAATGATGAAACATATGGAAGGTTGCATTATTAGTCTAGAAATCATAAAACAAATGGTATATAAATGTCCATTACAAAGAAATAAAAATATGGTTTGGGTTGTGGACAATGAGTGTTAAGTCATTGTCTAGTAATGATTTTATATATAATCCATTAAATTAAGAATTATAAAATTTCTGCTTTTAAGAGAGAAAAGCAGCTGAAAGAAAGAAATGGAAAACTTTCCAGAAAGAAATTTAATTACTTATTCAGAATATTTCTCTGGGGTGAAAGACTAATAATTAATTGACTACAAAAAGTCTGTTCCAAATTAATTCATCACTTTGACAAACAGGAAAAAAATAGCCTAACTCGTTGTATGTATTAATGTGCATATATTACTTCTTTAAAAGCTATTATGAGAAATCTTAAGGTGCTGAAACTACTTTGTGGTATTATAATTTCAAAAAAAATTGCAGTAATGAAAAACTTTAATTTAAAAATTAGAAAACATATTAGTAACAATATTCACGAGGATATATGATGTGATCTAAATAGTTTTTATATATCTTTGAAGCAAATGTGAATAGATGACTGAATCTAACAATTTAAAAAACCTGATAAACGGTGTAACAGTGAAAGACAATCAGGAAAAACTTTGTGGCTTTCTTTTTTTTTTTTTTTTTTCAATATAAAATTTTTATTGTTTTCATCATAAAAAAAAAAGAAATACATCACAGATATTACACAATGTTATATCCCATCCCCCCGCCCCCCGGACTTCCCAAACCAAACCTAGGCTAATATTCAAATACAAGTAAACAAATATTAATATCTCTAACTCCAAACTCTAAACTTAAACAATCCATCTCCTC
>NW_015386750.1:204631-208223 GCF_001527695.2 Protobothrops mucrosquamatus
GGCTTTTACGCGAAACAGGCGGGAGGCAGCAAACAGCTGCGACCGACGAAGTCGCCTGCCACCGGAAGTCCTCCAACTTTGTGGCTTTCTGATGTTGATGATTTGGACCTTTAATTGGAGGCAAGTCCCCAGCCTTGGAGGAAGATTAGCACCAAAAGACAGCAAGAGAAAGAAATGGCTATTGGGAACCAGAAGTGCTCAATTTAAGTTACACTTGGGTGGGGAGAAAGGAGTTTTTTTATATTTTAAGTCTTCTCAGCAGGGAAAGCCTTTGCTGGAACAGCTTCACTTTTAGTCTCTTTTTAAAGTCATGTTTTGTGCATGCTGAGTGAATTCCTGATTCCAGACTGGACTTGACAATTGTGACTAATTTCCCTTTGGAATTTGACCAAGGCTAATCCTGATTTACAGGTCAATGAGCAAGTAGAACTAGAAGTAGAATTTAAAATGGCCTACTTGCTTCCTGCTGGAACCTATTTAGACTGTGACATCTCTTGCTGGATGGAGTTGCTTCCATATAGTTGAAAAATAATTAAAAGGATTAATGTTTTGCAAAAACTAGAAGAAGAGTTGCCAGGAGAAATAAGGAAATTAATTTGGGTGTTAATGTTTTGGTTGTAAATGTTTGTAATTGGAAGAAACCAGATGCAGTACAGGTACAACTGGAACTGCTAAGGTAAAGCAGAGGTAGAAATTAAAGAAAGTAATAAGGAACTTTTGGTAGGACAGCATGAAGTCGGTGAAGGATTCAAACACAGGAACCTAGCAAGGGATGGGCTCTGTGTCAAGGACCAGAGAAGCACAAATTAGAAAAGAGATAAAAAGCTGTGACTGCGTGCATATATGCAGGCAAAGAGATAGATTCAAGCGTGAGAAAAGAGAGAAGCAGAAGTTTGCCCTGAAGGCATATTTAGGAAAAATAAAATAAAAAGATTAGTCCAGAAAGGAGAAACCCAAGGAGAAAAAGAGTAAAGAAATTAAGTTTACACTAAAGAAAAGACAATTGTCTTATCTGTGAAAAAGACATGAAAGTGGGAAAGCATGAAACTTTACTCTCCACACAACTCTGCCTAACTGGGATTCCAGTCCTTACAGTTAACAAGGGGAAAGGACAATTTGGGAGCTGTAAAGGATATAAGAATATCACTCAGCAGCTTAGACAACGTAGAGAATGTGGCTGGCAGTTTCATCAGCAAGGGAATTAACCAGTATACTGAAAGATCAAAGCTTGAGGTTATCAATTTTTAGAGGATGGATAAAGAAGTCAGAAAAAAGTAATAAAAGTCTGCTACACTAGACTTTTGCAGAAGAAATTGATACTGTGGGCATTTTGTTCATGGAGATAGAAATATGATTTGCTTAAATATATGCTGGATCTTAGGAATATTCTGCAAGTTAAGCAAACTTTTGTGCTAACTTCTAGCTCTGAGAAAGTTTCTGCACAAAATACAAAATAATTAATCTCATTAAGTTTAATGGCTCATTGTTGGTTATAATGATTTTTATAGCTGTGTGGTACTATCCATATTTGCATAGTTATTGTCTTTCTACCACAGATAGAAGAGTAAAATTGTTTTTGTCTGTTGAAAAATAATGGTTAGATATTATTCTTATTGTTTATCCCAAGGAAGGAAATTATTCCTTAAATTGACCAAGCACGCTTTGGCAGTGGGCTTATTTAAACTGAACTACGTATAGGAACTGGAGAAATCCTGCATGGAAAATTCCTGAGAGAAAAAAGCCATGTACGCAGATATGACATGAAAGGTAGATATGGTTGTGTCATTGTAATGCTGTGACGAGTCCTCAAATCATCTCTAGAGACTTATATTCATCTTTCTTATCTGGCCATTTTTCTGTTCCTGTGTATTCAAGCAATGACTGTTATTTGATGCTGTCATCTCCACACAATTGTTATAACTAGACTTAATCAGTGATAGAAACTACAACTAAGAGGGAAGGTGGAAAAAAACATGAAAAGTTAGAACTAATTATGAAGAGATCTACCAAAAATAAATATAGGGAATTATGGAACTGGCTCTACATGTAGAAAGAATCCAGTAAGTCTTCCCAGACCAGGATTGTTGTCATTGCTCTTTTTACAGCCTGGCAGGTTGATTTAACAATGTCCATTTTCTTTTAATAAACAGGGGAAAAAATCTCCCATTCTTCTCCGTTTAGCTGAAAGGTTACCTAAAATCTGGAGGAGGGATTTTTTTGGCTCTTACTTATTTAATTAATTATCATATATGCACACAGAAAAATGGAATCGAAATAAAAAGGAAAAAGAAAGGAAAAATGCAACAAAAATATAACAATTAGAAGAATTGCTATGATTTGTACATTTGCCATTGCTGTTTGTCATTAATATTGTTACTTTGTCAATGTACTAAAGCTATCCTTAAGATATGTTTATACTCATTTTCTTATTTAATAATTCTTCTGTGAGTGCATTTTTCTATCAGTTGTCTTTAATAATATTAGTATTAGAAATGATAATTGTCATTGAAGGTTTGATTTTTAAATTGACAGAGAGAATTGCAGGTGATGGCAATTTGATCCGGATTAATAGCAATGGTAGGATTTTTTTGCTTTTTGTAAAAGGTAATATTTATTTTTTATTGAACAGGAAGATATTAAGACATAAACTAAAACAAATCAAGTTTATAAAAATAAATCTAATAAGATAAATCTAATAAAAATAAATCCAAATTAGAAACAACAATAAAAATTATACAAAGGGTTTCTTTCTTCAGGTTTATTTTTTTTCATGAAATTTAGGTAACATTTTTTAAAAGTATGCAAGCATTCCCATGTTCACATCTGATTAATTTGGAAAGCATCCAATTCATTCTTCACTTTCCTATCCAAAAATATTGGACATTTGTTTTGACTTCTCCTTCTATCTTTCTTTACTCTAGAGCACATTTTCCATCACTTTTTAAACTTTGAATGAAGGAACAGTGTTCTCTTTTCTATTGCTCTGATATGTTGATTCTGTGTACATACATACAGAAATCCAGTGGGACTATGAAAAAATGTAATTCTTCTGATTCTCTCATTTACAAGAAATGACAGGAATACCTAGGTTGTGATATTGCTTTGACTGGTAACTGTTTTGAAACTTAAGTTGTTATCAGTAGCCTATTTTCCAGAGGTTTATAGTATCTTTTGTTTAAAATACCTTTTAGATATTAGTCAGCATCTTAGTGGCAGGCAAATTCTTTGCTACAGAAGTTAAGTTAATTGTCTGGCATCTCCTAAAATAAAAAAAAAAGTTTCAGCTGATATGAAAAAGTTATATCTGAGAGCTTGGAAAGTGTTAATGACAGAATAGATAATATTGAGCTATATGGATAATGTAATAAAATGTATTATGATGATACCTAACAAGCTTTTATTTCTTTGGCTGAATATTGAGAAAACCTGTAGTTTATTTTATCATACAAGACACTTATCCCCAGGGCTTTTTTTTCTCATAGAACAGCCCAGAACGGAATTCCGGCACCTTTTTTGGATGGAACCTTGTAGGGTAGGCAAGGCGGGTTGTATGATGTGTTTGAGTTCCGGCACCTTTTTTTTTTTTTTTTTT
>NW_015386750.1:209089-249168 GCF_001527695.2 Protobothrops mucrosquamatus
GATAAGACCATGACAAAACATGGAATTCCCCCATGTGGAGGGTAGAGATATTCCTAGTGTTCTTTTAGGCAGACCTTTGGTAATTCATCAACATGCATTTGTAGGGTCCTTTATTAACAATTAAGGACTTTGATTAGGGCATGACAATTTGTAGCAGAATATCAGAGCAAGTTTTTTTTTAGATTCTATTTTGACAAAATAGGAAATTTAGATATTTATATGTTCTCTTCTTGGTTTGACAGAATAAGAAATTTAGTTATTTCTGTGTTCTCTTCTTTCTAGCTCTTCTTTCTTCTTAAAAAGTAGCAGGCACTATTATGTTTTGCTTCCCCATAAAATAATAAATCTATTTACTGAAACTTTTAAAGATTAACAGAAAGATAAACAATGGTCTATGGTTATTTCCTATAAAAGCTATTTGAACAAGTTTTGTTCAAATAACTCCAAGATCCAAAGTCTTGTTCAAAGACTCGAAAACTTGGTAATTCATCTTTTAAGTCTTTCTTATTTTGTTTCTGTAAAATTATATTGGTTACACTCTATGCTTCATGATTAAATGGAAGTGGATATAATATTGCTTGTTTTCTTCAAACCAGAACTGATGCAAAAGATATAAAATGATGGTTATAATCAATATAATGTTTTCAAGTACATTAAATTATGAATACTTAGTACATAACATATACTTATAATACAATTGAATCTTAAGACAAATGCCAAATCAAACCTACCATCTATGGGCAAAAAAGCACAATAATAAAATTCATAGATCTGTAATTAATAATAAAACTTTTTAAAATGTAATGACATTATATAAAATACACATATATAAAATAAATACCTATAACTATTGTTCAAATAGCAGTGACAATTACCAATATTGTACTAAGCCTCAACAATAAGTAGGGTGGATATAACAAATAATAACCAGAATTGGGCATCCTGAAAAAAATATGTCAGGGTTCCAGTCAGAAAGCAGCAGTGCCAGGTAGACATTGTGCTTTCTACTGGGGTAATTTTTTAAAATGGTAAATCACTGATGTTGATAAGTTAGTAACCCGATTGTTAAGAGAATCTGGCTTCCCCATTGACTTTGCTTGTCAAAGTTGCCAAAGTTGATCACATGACCTTGGGACACAGCAATAGTCATAAGTATGAACCAGTTGCTAAGCATCTAAATTTTGATCACATGACTGTAGGGATGTTACTAAGATTGTAACTGTGAAAAAATGGTCATAAGTTACTTTTTTCAGTGCCATTGTAACTTTGAATGGTCACTAAATGAACTGTGATAAGTCAAGGACTGTATATCTTCCTTGATTCCTTATAGAGAGAGAACAAAGGAGCAAATGGCTTAGGGATTTCACAGAGACACTTCCACATGGACATAAACATTGCTAAACAGGGATGATTTTATCAAAACTGTACAGGATAATACATCCAGCCCAGCCAAGGTGAAAGCCCAATGAAATTTCAGAATTAGAATTGAAGAGTTATCATGATGGCACATATTCATTTTTTGAGAAGAATCTATTAACCCTAAGGTTGGGTACTGGGATTAAACTGGCTAGAAAATCAGTATTCCAGATATGTTGTCTAAGGTGACTCATGGAATTTTCAAGCTCTAATGAACAAAGATGTTCCAAAGAAAGACCTGAGGACTCAAATTTGTTATTAGCCAGGTTTATTTAAAACTATGAGAACCAGTGGAGTCACACTCACAGGAGAGAAAATTAATTTCAACCAGAAATTAAGGAGATAGAATAAAGCTCTGGCACTCACAGAAACCAAACTTGTCTTGATGTATCTTGGAACTGCTAATATTGCTTGTATAAATTTGAACTGGACAGCTTCCAAGATATTAAACTTGGAAATTGCAAATTGGAATACCATAAAGAAACTGAGAGATGACCTTAGAAATAAAATCCTTGCAAGTTAAAGGAATAAAATGTGTCCCCTTTGAAGAATCTTAAGAAGCTGTGGAGCTACACTGGGCCACAATTGCCCAATAAGAGAAATGTGCAGTCCAAGATAAGGAAGCCTGGAAATTCACCCCAAGATATTTATAAAAGCATACCTACTCTAACTGGGGTCCCATTAGTTTTCCATTTATATGACCTACTATTGTGTTGTAGAAACACAAGCACTTTTTGATAATGTACCACAAGTTGTTCTAGACAAAAAAAATCCAATGCACTTCTCATTTCAACCTGGGAGAGGTTGGAATTGTGCAATCTATCAACATTGGAAAGTTAAGATTAAAACAGTAAAGAGACTGAATTATTGAATTGGTGTATAGATTAAAAGGTAAGGGGGCTAGAATTTACTCAATTCTCCCTCAGAGCTTGTACTTTACAAGCACTTTATAAAATGTCTTATGCTTTCTGAGTAATTGAAAGGAATCTAATGAGTTGTCAGACTGAAAAGTATATACCACACTAAGGCTTTTTTTCTCTTTATAACAGACTGTGTTAAACCACAGTTTGGATCTCATATGAAATAGTGTGGCCAAGAGAGTGTGCATAATACACTGGTGATGTGATAATATCTCTAAAAAAATAATTGGGAGCAGAGTTGAAGGAGTGTTTCTGAATTCAACCACACAGATGATATTTTTGCTACTCTGGAAGACCATTTATTTTGCAGGAGTAAACTGCTCTTGAGGATCAGGTGGCAATCATGACCAGCAGGACCTTTGTTTAACTGTATCAGATTGTGTATGAGTTATGCCATTTCCTGGATCAACATTTCCTGCTCATAGTCACCCATGCCCAGGTCACTTCCCATCTTGACTTCTGCAATGGGCTTGCCCTTGAAAAGTATCTGGAAGGTTCAGTTGGATCAAAATTTGGTTTCCTGTGTAGTTTTGTGCAACTCTGAATTGGACATGTGTCACTCTCTGGCAGGACTTGCATTGGCTGCCAATTTTCTTCTAGGTCCAATTGAAGGTACTGTTTGTCACCTTTAAAGTCATACATGGCCTTGGACCAAGTTAGATGAAGTTCTGTCTTTCCCCAGTTTATATTTAGCTGACCCACCAAAGCAGGGAGGCAGGTTATGTTGCAGGTTACCTTTCTTTAGGAGCTCCATCTGGTGGGAGATGGGCCTTGTGTGTTGTGACTCCTTCCCTATTAAACATCTTCCTTGTAAAAATAAGATTGGCCCCTATTTTGACAGACATGGTTTTGCCATGGGCCTGGGGACAATAGGGTGATATGGAAACCATCAAGGGATCAGTTTAATTGTTCTCACTAACAGTTTGGAATTTATTGGGTTTTGTAGCAGGGTTTATTATTTTATTTTAAGCTGCCTGGAGTCACCATGAATAAATTGGGCAGCCATATAAACTTAATAAGTAAACTCATCCATCCATCTTTTTGCTATGGGCCATGGGGGGGGGGGGGAACAGTGAGACACATTTAGGAACTTTATAGTTACTTTACAATTCAGACAACAAATTAATGGCAATTCTCTAAATAGAAATATGTTATTAGATGAACATAATTATGTATAGCCATAAAATAATCAACCACACTTATTTCTTTGAAGCCTAAGAAGGTTACTTCTCTATTCAAGTTTATTCTAGCACATCAATTTAATATAAATAAGTCCAGACTATCTATAAACTGGGCCAGCAAGTAGACTGCTATCTATACACTGTAAGTGAGCAATTTCTCTTTTGGAGACCTAGTGATTGGAATTAAGGCTGTTCAAAGATATAGAGAAAGCAGTCTGATTTAATTGCAAAGAGTGAGCAAGCTTTGATGAGTTAACTTCTTTAACTGCTTGCACACTTCTGTCAGCAGTTACATTGACACCTTTATTGGGTTGTGATTTATTGTTACTCAGTCCTGAACATAGTTGCTTCACTGAGTAGTTTGTTTGGGTTACAGCTTCAAAAAAGACAGAGAGTTTTTGGTACATTTTTGTGCAAAAACCTCAATGTATTTTTAATAGATCCAGATTATTTTTAATGGAAACTAATTGCTTGAACACTGAAATAATAGTTTGTGCTATGAGCAAGCATTGTTTTGCTGTGAATTCAATTGAGTCATCCCATGATAGTCCCAGTCCTTATCCCTCTGTGATATTTATTTCCTGTTTTATTTTGTAATATTTTATTAAGAAACAATATTATACATTAAAATACAAACTAACATAAAAGGGAAAGAGAATGACAAAACAAATTAAAGTGACAAAAATACATGAAACAAATATCTTGTCCTTAATTTCTTTAGAAGAAAACTGGAGCTGAAGAGTCAGCTGAAGAATGCTGGGAGAGGGCTGGAGTTGAATTAAATAATTTCTAAGAGAAACAGAAAACTCTAATAATTGCTGTTTTCTATTTCTTTTTGTAAGTCCCATTCAAGAGCCTCGTATTTACTATAGATGGGAAATAGGGTTATTTTACTTTGTTTCCTTTAGAATAAAAAGTTCATTCATTTTTGGCTGTTTGGTTGTCTTGGAATTATGCCATGAGCCAGTATTGGCTCCATGATGTTGCTTCCTTTTCTTCATATTACAGGTTCTTTTCTTCTTAGTGCCTAACTTTGACCGTTTTTTTCTTGAGGATGTTACAGATAAGTGATACAGTTTTCTTTGTCATGGTTCCGATAGATGAAACCAGTTAAAAGAACTTCAAGGCAAGATTTCTTCCTTAAATAACATTTTATTAGGAAACAAAGTATTGGCACTTACATAGTGGAACCCAAGAATGAGATTCCCTCCTCCCAGATACAAAGTAATAAATTTCAATTCCCACACACAAGAGCTGTTATAAATCACATTCCCCAATTAGAACAAAATGTGGGCTTTTCTCTCCAATCTCTGAGCCCACCAAAAGCTTATCAGAACATGTCCTTGAGTTCCCACACTTCTACATTGTTATGGCTAGCTAAACCTTCAGGCATTTACCCCATCCCCCCTTCTACATCTGAACTCTAAAAGAATAGAAAGGCACATTAAAAGCAAAAGTAAAAATGGCTGCTGGTTCTCAGTTGGCAGAATGACAACATCCATTGTCACAGCGTTGACATTCTTATTTTAATCATCATTAAACCAAGAAGGCAAAGGTTCACAGAAAATGATGTTAATAGGTTGCTATTTTGTTCCTACCCAAATATACTAAATATCCCTTAAATATAGCCTATTTTGACTTTGAGATTATTTCAGAGGTGCAACATTTCTCTTCTTACCTGAGGTCCACATATGATGATATGAATCTTATTCCTAGCCACTATTTGTAGTTTGCCATTTGTACTGTTTGCTTCCTCTTATTCTCTAAGGAAAACTTAGAAGCATTCTTATGTTGGACTGAACTTGAAAAAATAATGTACATATTTCATTTTCTTGTGACCAGGGCTACAATACTGAACTTTTATGACTGCAAATAAAGGATATGCTTCTATACTCATTTCATGTTTATAAAAACTTATAAATAAAAAAAAACCTTTAGATGTATATTCTTGACTTTGATAAACTGGAAACATACATATGCAAACATATTTTATCTTACATAAAAACTGTACATATGCATTTAAATTCCAGAGAAAAAAATCTGTTGATTGAAAATACAACTCAGTGACTCATAAAATAATATACATGTAGGTATGTATTTAATATCAGGGGGGGGAAATGCTGATTGAATATACAACTGAATGTGAATCTTGGTTAATTTTATACTCAACACTGTTCAAATTTTTCCTAGCTGTACAACTATTTTCCACTGACTTTGCCTGATAATGTCAACACAGTATAAATTATATACAAGAATATCTAACATATTGGATCTTAAAAAAAACAAGACAGAAAGAAAATTGACTAAATTGAACTGTGGTGCTGGAGAAGCCTCCTGTGTATTCCTTGGACAGCAAAGGTGACTAACAAGTACTGGTGTGCATAATACCAGACATGTCACTAGAAGGCAAAATCATGAAACTACCTCTCACTTAGTTTGCCTATGCCATGTGGGGTAATTTACTGGAGAAAGCAATTATGTTTGGAAGAGTTAATGGTAAAAGGAAATCAAGCTATCAAAAATACAGTGGGTGGACACTATCAAAGCTAACACCAGCCAGAGCATAGAAAAACTCAAACAAATAGTGTAAGATCAGAAGATGTGGAGAGATCTGGCCCATAGAATCACCAAGAATTGGACTTGACTGAATGGATAACATCATCATTATCATCTAAAATATAATAAAATCAGTTATGTTTGCAGAGAGAAAAAAATGGGATAACTTTCAAACCACAATATTACAATAATTCAGATTGCCATATTTCATATAAGCAGTTTGAAGGTGGACCTGAATGGGTGCTATTTAAGAAATATTACAGAAATTATAAAAATGGTGCAAAAACCTAAAAAGCCAAATATTTGTAGAAACATTGACAAACCATGCATCATTGTAATTGCTGAAAAAAAGAAATAAGTTAACAGAAAATGTACACAGTTTCTCAGATATGGTAGTATATTTTTTCAATAATCCAGTTGCAATAATGTCTCACATATTTGTGAATCTGTGTTAAGGGATTTTTATTGAAACTAAGCAATACAGAAGAAAAAAAAATTGATTGCAGTGCCTTTTTAATCTCAAACTGCTGGACAGGAAAAGGAATTGCAATGGAGATTACATGTGTTTCCTAGCAGTAAATAGTATTTGCTAACTCTTGTTAAGCAATATGGTGAAATGAAATTTACTTGAGTTATTTGTTGTATTTCTTATTAAATGAGGAAAAATTCCACAGGCCCTTGTTGTGCTGTGTTATGGATCAAACCTTATGAATCCACAGGAAATCCCAGTCACATTGCCTTTTTTCAGAGCTATTATGTTTCCCAGTTGCTAATAGAACATAAACTGAAAAGTGCTATTGAATTCATGTCCTATTTATGGGCTTCCCATAGCATCAGGGGGTTGTTAGAAACATTTAAATAGGTTATATAGGCAAAAAATTACACAGCCATTATTACATGGTTAAATTCTTAGAACAGATAGGCATGATTTTTCATTTCTTCTTTGTCTCTCATCTTGCGGTGCATTCTCATAGTATTCAATATTCAGCTATTCTATGGCTGTGCAAAGCTACAGTGTACTTCAGCATGATAAAGGTTTCATAAAAGTACTCATTTGAAGTAGCACCTAAAGGAAAGCAGCACTTTGAAGCACCTAAGTAGAGCAATCATGAATCCTGAATCTGAATAAAAAAAGGAGGCTTTTAGTGCAAAAAATTCATGAGCAGTAGGCCAAGTGAAATGGCTGAGCAAACTGAGTTGGAATGTTTGATATTTCAAAGTCAAGCCAGAAGTAGCTTGATTTTTGAACTTGAATTAGGTTACTATGGTGGTTTTGATCAATGTATTTAAGGTTATTTATTTCTGAGCTGATAAACAGCAGTTTTGCTAATTGAAAGTTGTTTTCACATATGCATTATCAATTCACACAGTCACAAATAAAGCAATGATTCCTAAGATATGACTGTGATCCTTAGGTGTCTGAATTTAAGGAGGGCTATCCATTTTGTTTTTAATATTTCTCCATATTTGAGAAAATAAATAGAAAGCTAGAATATTTGGGAACAATTCTAGAATAGCATGCTTCTTACTGAGAGTCAGTTTGGTGTACTGGGTAACAGCCCTGAATATGAAACCAAGCAGACTGGGAATGCTGATCCTGTCTTAGGCACAAAGCCACTGGGTATCTAAAAAATGTTTCCAAGAAAACTGCCTGAAGCTGTTAATGTAATCACCAGGAGTGAAGAATTACTAGAAGGCACTGGGAAAAAAATCAACAAACTAGCAACAAAACCCCATATACTTCTTACATCTTTACAGCAGATCCACACAGTGCTTTATTATATTTCCTCCTGTCCCCAAGCTGGCAATAAAATATGTTGTACTAAATTTTGCTGTTTCCCCCCAGAACATGATTATGCATGCCAGAAAATATGTGTACTGTCCATACAATTTTAATGTGTATAACATTTTAAGGACTAGTGGTTCAACTAGTGGTTCCCTTGGCTGAAATTCCAGACCTACTCCCTCCAATTTGTGAAACCACTCCTCCAATTAACATGCATAACACTTAATGCATTGAAATTTATTTTATTTTATTGTACCCATAATACTATTGACTGATTAAATGTTGTCATCATTTAACATTAGACCTATTGATTAGATCTGTTTTATATTACTCCTATCTAGCAATCATCTCAGTGGTGGGATTCAAATATGTAAACAACCACTTCTCTGTGTTGATGCCGCTTCTGGAAGTTCATTCTGGGCCTGGGCAAAAAAAAAATAGGTACCAGTTCTGCCGAACTGGTGCGAACCAGCTAAATCCCACCACTGGATCATCTGGATTTGTGCATCTGAGATGCTGCCACTGTAGCATTGGTAACTGGAGATTAAAAAGGGGGCTTTATTTTGGGCTTGGTGTGGGAATTATAATATTATAATATCCTAAGAATGAGTAGAGGATGTAATCATCCAAGGTTTCCCAGGGGACAGAAATCACTAAGAAGAGAATTTTCAGCCATGCTCACAAAAAAACTTATGCCTTTTAATAAAATGTGTAAATCTAAAAAATGTTACCACCAGGTTCCTCCATAGCCTAACACAGCTGTCTTCCCATAATTCTGGTAAATAGAATCTTGTAGGAATGTTGGTCTGTTGACACTTCTACTTTAGGTAGACTTTGAATATCACTGTGTTTTCTTTCTGATCTTTTCTCATTTAAATTGCATAAGACTGGTAAATAAAAGGATTGAAAGCTGTCAGTTAGAAATGTCACATTGACTGTTAATGGTTCATGAATAATTGATACAGATTATCTAGGGAAAGCTGCAATTAGCTCAGCTCATTTACATATGAACTAAGTCTGGTTTTGTTTTGTTGAGTGTAAGAATTTATTTAACCCTTTCATCTATGGAGGAACAAAAAATTTGAGAACATTTACATTAATATAAATATTCTTCAATAATATACCATTTACCAGAAGAAAACACACACAAACCGCTATCTGCATGCACTCTCATACCACCACCCAGCACAGATCAACTCCGTAGCCAAGACACTCATCTCCAGAACAAAACGCTTAGCTGACGAACAACACCTAAAAACCGAACTACACACTCTCACTAACATACTAACATCCAACAGATTCCAAAGAAATAAGATTACCAACCTAATCCAAAAAGAAACCCCCACTAAAATCCAAGACAGAGAACAAGAAAATGGCAAAGCCCTCTTCCCATACATAAAAGGCACCACAGACAGAATCAGCAAGATCCTCCACAAACACAACATCAAGACAGCATTCTGCACAAACCGAAAAATATCCACCATCCTAAGAAACCCCAAAGACAAAATTGAGTTAAAAATCAAGGAGTATATGAAATCCCATGCACCGCCTGCCCCACCACATACATCGGACAAACCAACAGAAGAATAAATGCACGCATTGAAGAACACAAGAACTCAGTCAGAAAAGAGGAACCAACTTCTTCCCTGGTCCAACACCTTAAAGCCACAGGACATAAAAGGTGGAAGGGACCTTGGAGGTCATCGAGTCCAACCCCGTGCTCAGGCAGGAAACTCTACACCATTTCGGACAAATGGCTGTCCAGTCTCTTCTTAAAAACTTCCAGTGTTGGAGCATTCACCGCTTCTGGAGGCAGGTTGTTCCATTGGTTAATTGTTCTAACTGTCAGGAAGTTTCTCCTTAGTTCTAGGTTGCTTCTCTCCTTGATTAGTTTCCATCTGTTGCTTCTTGTCTTGCCTTCAGGCGCTTTGGAGAATAGCTTGACTCCCTGCTTCCAGAAGCTATGAATGCTCCAACACTGGAGGTTTTTAAGAAGAGACTGGACAGCCATTTGTCCGAAATGGTATAGGGTTTCCTGCCTGAGCAGGAGGTTGGACTAGTTGACCTCCAATGTCCCTTCCAACTTTATTATTATTATTATTATTATTATTATTATTATTATTATTATTATTATTATTATTATTATTATTATTATTGTTATTGTTATTGTTATTGTTATTGTTGTTGTTGTTGTTGTTGTTGTTGATAATAATAATAATAATAATAATAATAATAATAATAATAATAATAATAATCAAAGTAAGAAAAAATCTTACCTAATGCAGGTAAGATTCTTATGTTTTTCAAATTTATCTTGAAGATCAAATTATGATTGATATGTAATATCACTTAGCTGTAAGCTACCTTGGACTTTTTAGGAAAAGGAGAATATAGGTTAAACAAATAAATATACCTTTTAAAACTTTAGCTCCTTGACCTATTCAATGTAATAGTTTGGTTTGCCTAAAACTGTTTTTTCAGTCCCTGAATATATTAAAAATATCACTTTCACTTAGGGATGTGTTTAGCAATAGCAATAGCACTTAGACTTTTATACAACTTCACAGTGCTTTATAGCCCTCTCTAAGTGGTTTACAGAGTCAGCATATTGCCCCCAACAATCTGGGTCCTCATTTTATTGTCCTCGGAAAGATGGAAGCTGAGTCAACCTTGAGCTGGTGAGACTTGAACTGCTGAAATGCAGGCAGTTGGCAGTCAACAGAATTAGCCTGCAATACTACATTCACCGTACCATCACAGCTCTTTAGTCTCCTTGTTGAGTAAGCACACACACACACACACACGAATACATACTGTACATCTTGGGCTAAAGATAATTCTAGCTCCTGTAAATCTGGCTCTGCTGGTCCTCAAAGATCATTTTAAGTTAGACTGGGTTTTAGTGAAGAAGAAGAAGGAAGATAATAGGATGAGGATGAGGAAGATTCATTATATTAATAACACTAAAAATATTCTTATTTTCAAATTATTTTCAAATTTGACTATTTGCAAAATCTGATTCTCAGCCTTGTGGCATGTTAGGGGAGGGGATTCAATTTGATATGTGACAATTCCTACCTTAAATGTTGTTGGGGCTTCCTTTTGGTCAAGCTGGATGTATTCTCCTTGCTCTACTGGTTACAAAAATATTTTTCTTCTCCACCATATATGTTCTTTGAGAGACTACTTAATAGAATCTTCATGCCCAATGGTTCCCCGTGCCTAACAGGAAATCTTAAAAAATCTTTATATCTTTATATAAATAAATGTATAAAGATCTTGACAGAAGGCATAACTTTAGTAATTTGCTACTCCTGTTTGATCTTATTCAGGTGTATCCTTTAGATTACTAAATTTTATATGGGTTTAAAAAATGTGCATTTTTAAAATGCATCTACATTTTGATTTGTTTTCTTTCCTTTTGACTGCTGGAGCTATGGCAATAATTATTTGATTATTTTGAGAATATATATTTAACAAAGTAACAAACAAAGAAACTCATATTGGTAGTTTCTTTGTTGGTAGTTAAGCCTATTAACATACAAAAGAGTAGGCTTCTTGACAATGCTGTTTGTCTTTTTTATTTATTTATTTTTTAGTCTCCTCAAATAAAATGAAATTAAGGAAAATTAAGGAGAGATTTCTGTCTCTCTTTATGGATTCATTTTGCCTGCAAAATATACAACAACATAGTTACGCTTTTGATTAACTAATACCAGGTACCCCTAAAGTACAAGCCTATCTTTCAAGATTTGCTGAATTATAAATCTCAGCATCCCTGGAAGTGTTTAAAGTTGAGGTTTAGCAATATATTGTGTCTTGATACCATTGGTTCCTCATCTTTAATATAGTAGATAAAATAACAGATATAGAAAAATTGGGATCAGTGGCTGTTTATTTTTCATTTGTTTTAAATTTGTTTTTCCAAGTTTTTTAAATATTTCACAGCTTTCTACGCGGTATTGTATTATATTTAACTTGCTAAAATAGTAAAAAACTTGCACATTTTATATCCTCATTTTTCCCTGTTGTGATTGCTACTGAATTTCAAAGCACTCTGAGGGTGTAGGTTATGCACTTATTAAACTTCCCTTTTCCAGCAGGAAACAATCTGAATATTAAGTTTATTCTATGAACCATTTTCCCATATGTAATTTCCATATCTGATGCCCTTCCCTTCAGGTCTCATCACCTTTTGGAAGTACAGTAGGAATTATAGAATGTCAAATTATTCTATAAAGCCAAGGGATAAAAAATACTTTGGTGTAATGAGCACTTCAACGTGAGCACACAGTCAAAGTAATTGACCTCATGGGATAAACTAAGGGGTAGATTCTCAAATATAATGTGTGTATCATTATAATGTATTCCATCATTTTAGGCCCACGTCTATTGTACCAATGACCCAGGTAAACCTGGTGATTTCTCATCTCTTATTCATAACTCAAATCTTCAAGATAGCACTACTGAAAACTTTCTTCATTTTAGAAGAGCAGATAACTGAAATTTTTGTATTCTTCCTATTCTTTCAGTTCTCTAAATTCATCTTTACTTTTTCATGCCAATGTTATTTAGTTTTTAATTTTTCTTAAATTCAAGATTTATAGCAGTTAATTTGAAAATTGAATATTGACCACAGAAATACTGTATTTGTCATTAGAAGTCTATTTAGTATGTGTGTTAGTAAAAAATGAACATTTGTTTCAGTATATTTCTGCAATGGTGCAAACTGAATAATTTAATGTAGCCCTTATGTTAAATATCTGACTAAGCTTTACTAACTATTTAGAGTTCAGAACTATATTTGTCTTTTGCATGTATCAGGCTCAACTTAAGTGTTTAGTTGATCAAGAATGATATATTTAGTATTTTATATATTTTTCTTGATATGATTTAATAGTGAATCACTGTGTCTTAAATGTTCTGAGATGCACCGGAGGACATGTAAAGGGTCACATACAGATTTCTATTTTGAGGCAGGACTTTTTTCTATTATATATTTATAAAACATTAAAATAATCAAATCTCAGCTATCCCAGCTTATCTACTTTTATGTTATCTCATAAACAAATCAGTACTAAATTTTTTACTTGAGATGAATTGTAATTTATTTCATGTTCATATAGTTTACCACACCAACCCAAATTTGTGTATGCTACTAATTTGACATGATTAATAGATTAAAAAATATAAAAAAATATTGACAGGTGTATCTTAAAAAATTGCACAATGTAACATATATAAGACTACTTGAAGTATGCTGAACATGGTGTTATCTTTAGTCCTATTGTACCAAGGGATAATTATCAGCATTTTTATTCCCCATTGTTCTAGTACTGATCAATATGTGATTGTAAAGAGGTGAAATCCATACAAGTATAGAAGATCATGTTTAACATCTCTTTGAGTCTGAATGTTGGCACATTCCCAAATCCTCAAGGTAGGTTACTTTCTATGATTTCATCATTGCTGTTCTAATGGTTATTTATCAATGGTTTCATTATGAAATTTTATTGTTTTAATATTCAATAATCCATAATAATATTCTATATTCTGTAAAGTAATAATTCATGCAAACAACTTAAAGCCACCAAAAGTGGAATAATTATTTTTCATACTGTATGTACATAGATAATGAATTGCTAATGACCACAGAAATTTTGCCACATTATAGGTACATATTCATTCCTGGCAAAGTAGCATAAAAGATAAACCAGTTGAGTCATAGAAATTGAAGCATCAAAAAATCCATTACATTTCTGATCATCTTATATTTTGGGGTAGAAAGGAGTCAAAATAATACCTTGCTGAATGTCTTCTGGGAGTTGTGTTATGGCTATTTCAAAGGATTTCACAAGTTATCTGCATGGATCCGTTGCTTGTTTCCCTTACCTGGAAACAACAGAAATCTATTATTAAAAAAAATGTTGCTACTTTTTGTAATGAATGGGAAAATTCTAATACCAAACAGCTAAGACAGAAAACAGTTAAAAGAAACAAGAAACATTTAGTTCGTTCTTTTGTCAATCGAATCTAACAATGTGTGGCAATTTCTAAAAGGACAATTATTTTGAACTATGAGATCTTTGCTTGCTNAAACAACAGAAATCTATTATTAAAAAAAATGTTGCTACTTTTTGTAATGAATGGGAAAATTCTAATACCAAACAGCTAAGACAGAAAACAGTTAAAAGAAACAAGAAACATTTAGTTCGTTCTTTTGTCAATCGAATCTAACAATGTGTGGCAATTTCTAAAAGGACAATTATTTTGAACTATGAGATCTTTGCTTGCTTTTGTTTTTATCCTTCACTATTTTCTTCTGCATAGTTCATGTGTTCCATGCTGGACTAGCAGCAACTGAAATAATTCTTTAAGACACAATTGTTTGTGTATTTGCTCTTATTTCTCTTTTTGTGTTTTGCTTCATCTCTTGTTTAGATTCTTAACATATGTATACAATGAAGACTTTCATTTATTCATTTTATTTCAGCTCTCTTTTTTCTGAAAATATTTTAATTTTACTCATGCCACTTCTAGTTAGATTACATAAAATGAAGGGAGGCAGAGGCAGGAGGCATGCTAGTTTATTTTCTTTAATAAACCAATGCAGAGTGGGATTTTCAGCAATAAATGAATAGTGGTAGTATATTGAACAGATTCTCCACAGGAATGTTCAAGAGTGTTGTGAGTTTTGAATCTACAAACACCTTCATTTCAGCCACATAAAGTCCACCACTTCATATCTATTTATATACAAGTACATCCCATTACAATCTAGTATCATCATATCCAACATGGCATATCCTTTCCCTGATTTAAATACAGCAGTCAATCTTGTGTTTAAAGAGCTGACTGTGAATTATGAGAAGTGAATTCAACACATATTGAGAACATAGGTTTAGGGAAAATTGAAATAAATAATATTAGAAACTTGCCATGCTAAGAGATAAATAGGCAAGAATACTAATCTTGCAAATTACAATATTAAATATATTGTAAGATCGTGTGAGATAGGTTTGGGCTTATGTATTGCATAAAATAGTTTATGATTCCATGCTTCTTTGAAGGTTGGATCCATTATCTATCTTCTAGAAAGAATGTGGATCATTGCTTTTAATATAAGAAGTGCTTTCTTGGAAGAATATATTATGACAGTTGTACCATCCTAAAGAAATGAGTCAAAGCTTGAGTCAGCCATACTTGACAACTTCTACCCACTCTAATCTTTCTTGGGAAGATTTCAGATCAAGTGTTGGAGCATAAATTATAGAATATCCTACAGGAACATATGTGGAATTTTTCCAGTTGGGCCTCAGACTTGGGCCTGAGATTGAAGCTATATTAGTCAGTCTGTGAATGCCCTGTGGTAGAACCATAGTGGGAACAATATAGTTTTCCTACAGTTTGCATCACTTGCAAGAGTTGAATTGGATAGCACTGTTTTAAGAATGGTTCTACTCTTATCTAAGTCTAAGTTGTAATTTACAGTACTAGACAAAGAAAAATGTTGCTGTTGGCCACTAATTTTGAAATGCCATAGATCTCAGCTTTCTCTCTGTTTAACATCTATATAATTCAATGGTTTTGAGATGAAGTCCAATATGTTAAAAGTACCAAGCTGAATATCATAATTCTAGGCTGAGGCAAAGATGCAGTGGATGTTCTGAATAAGTACCCAGCAGAGTTGAGGGTCTGGATGAAAAGAAAAAAAAATGTGAAGCTTAATCATAGTAAGACAGAAGTACAGTTTGATCAAAAACTCATCTGGTTCTTATATTAGATCTGATTGGAATTAACTTCACCGTGGAATAATAGGACCACAACTCCATGGCCTGGAGATAGCCAGAGAAACATTTGCCTAGGTTCAGTTGTATACTAGTTGTGAGTTTATTTGGAGTAGCATGCATGGTAGTGTTAATTCATGTGCCTTCACCTTGTGGTTGCAGTGCAGTTTATATGAAGCCTATCTTTGAAGATCGTTGAAAATTTACATTTGGTGCAGAATGCCCACTTTCTAATGATAAAGTCAAGTAATGTTGATTGTGGGGATAGTTGTTTGTGAACAAATCAATTTATAAATTATAAATCTCTACATGGCTTGACTGAAAAATATGTCCAGGATGGTTACTTTAAATTGATGTAGCACTTCTGAAATTTCAGGCACACATTTTTTTTGCTGCATATTACCATGACAACTAAGATTTAAGATTTGTTTGACATGAGTGAAATAGTCCATAATATGGTACACAGTTTTTGGATCTACCAAGTGGTTGTACATTGTGTGGAAGCGTAAGAGTATATCCATTACTCCATGCAAAGACAATGTTATATTTTCCATTGTATAAATTTAAAAGTAATTAGAAGAATGCAGCAGCAAGTACAAGTGTTGTAAGTACAGTGCATGCCTTGGGCTATGCTGAAGGCATGTTAACTAACTCTTGTTTTTAAGTTCCCTTTTGGCATTATTATAACAAGATTATAACAAAAAATGTATTTTTTCCAATCCATGCAATGTTGAATTACAGAAAAGGGGAGAAGAGACAGCAGAACCTCAGAGTGCCTGAAAATCCTTTATTCAGCTCAATGTGTTTCAATAACTTTCTTATCAAAAGCATTGTAAAATATAACAAGCACCATAACATACTCTCATGAAGAACAGTAACATTACAAAATGACTTATATTCTATAATAATTATAATATTCTTGAAATAGTCAGAACAACTGGCACTTACAGTTAGCAACTCTTTCCTAAATAGAATAAGGAGGCTACATTATAATGATTATAGCTTAGAAAGAGATGTATATTAATTATTGGCTATTAATGGAATTCTTTCAGCTTGCTCCAAATATTTCATGTGCCTTACTTTGTTTCAAGAAGTTATTTTAAATAGTTTTTTCTTATTGTATATAGACAATGTCTTTGAACATTCAGTGCATCTGGAAATCAAAGAATCAATATATAATGCTAGCAGAAACAACAGTTTTATTATAAAAATAATGTAAATCTAACCAATTCTACATGATTTGATATCTGTCAGTTAAGTCTTAATTGCACACATTCTGTATCTATCAATCTCTCTTGTTCTCTACATTTTCATTCAAGGTATACTGTTGTTATATGAGTAACAACAATATTGTTTATGTTGCTATTGAAATTTATTCCCCATTTTTCATCTATATGCTTAAGACAGCACATCATACAAGAATTTGTCACAAGAGTCCTGTGATATATATAGTGTCATGGTTCTGAAAGATGAAACTCTTCAAAGAACTTTGAGGCATTGTTTACCTTAAAGAATCTTTAATTGAGCAGCATAGTTTCAGCATGTACATAGCTGAATTCTCCTCCCCTAAACACATAGTATCAAGGCACAATTCCTTCCTCCAATTAACAGTCATAAATCACATTTCACCCAAGTGGATACAGACAACTGGTATCCCTTCCATTGTACTTGAGATGATCCAATTAATTTAAGAAAACTCCTCCAAAACTTCGCTGTGAATTGCACCCCCTGTTGCTGCTGGCCCCATCCTGGCTGCTGATTCAATGGCTGCTGGGCTCCCTACTGTGGCTGTTGTACCCCCAGTTGCAGCTGGTCCCACCCTGGCCACCACCGTATGCCCAGGGGTTGCATGTTTAGGAGCTGCGGCCACCCCCTTGCTGTGGTTGCAATACCGGCAGTACTGGCCTCTCGAAGTCAGAGGTCTCCCAAAGGTTGCTGCCTGGGTGGAGATTGCTGTTGTCTTCTCTGCTGTTGGCCTGCGGGGGCACCCTCTGCTGCTGCAGGCCCCTCAATGGTTGCTGGATGAGTGGGGGTTGTTGCTGGATCTCCCTCATTTGCGGGCCCACTAGCTGTTGCTATCCTGGCTTCTGCACCACCCCAAGCTGTTGCAAGGCCTCTCTTAGCTGATGCAAGCTCAGAGGTTGCTGACCTTCCACCTGCGGGGGCTGCCAAACTCACCATTGCTGCAGGGGGCCCAGGCTGGGGTTCCCTCTTTCTGTGGGCTGGAGGCCCTGGCAGGGGACTCCAGGGTCTGGAAGGCTGTTTGATCTGCAAGGGAGGGGCTAGAGGCCTCTCTCAGCAGGAGTTGTTCTCTGTTTCTCACTTCTAACTCTTCAAATTTTTCTGCAAAATACTCTACTGACCGACTATAAACTGCGGACGGATATTTCCACTCACCTGAGTCCTCGGTGGCAGATGGCTTGGCAGCTTTCCACCGGTCTGGGGAATGTGATATGCCAGAATCCCTTTGTTATAGCTCCACCTCATCTGCTTTTGAAGCCCTTGAGTGTAGCTGCTTTGGTCTTGCTCCCAGCTGGGAGACCTGCAGAAGTTCCTTCTCCACAAGCTTGCTGGCTGTAGCTCCCCCCCCCGGGAAGCTGCTACTGCTGGGGTGCTGGCCTCAGACAGGTTTTCTTCTTCCATGATGAAATCTTCCCCGAATCTTCGTTAGCCTATTCTCTCAGTTTAGGAACAGCGACTGGGGTTCGGGACTCCTAGATGGTTTGAAAAGTTTGTAGATTTTGGTTTGATGTCATTGTTCCAAAAGATAAAACTCTTCAAAGTACTTTGAGGCATTGTTTACCTTAAAGAATCTTTAATTGAGCAGCATAGTTTCAGCACGTACATAGCTGAAGCCAAAATCTGAATTCTTCTCCCCTAAACACATAGTATCAAGGCACAATTTCCTCCTCCAATTAACAATCCTAAATCACATTCCCCAATTAGTTTGAAATGCCAACTTTCCCTCCAATTTCATAACCCACAATTTCTTATCTTGTCTTATTTCAAATAACCTTGAAGAATACTCTACTGTGATATTGTTATATCTAACTAATACCATACACATTCTTCTCCCTCCCCCCCAGAACCATCTAATTCTAACTCTAAAAGTAATATACAGGTTAAAGAGAAAATGGCTGCATCTTCATATATTGTCAAAGCAAGAACATCCAATGTTAGCAGTGCTGACATATAGGTTAAGAACTGGTGACCTGCCCAAATCAACTACTGAGTTTCCAAAGCTTGAGGCTTTTATGTTTTTTACTAAAAAACATAAACTGAGGGTTTATCATCCTTATTTCTGTATCCTCATACCACAGATAGACATGATGCACCATCTGGGGGTTCTTCTAGATTTGCAACTCCTGCTCTAAGAACAGGTGGAAGTTGTGGCTAGAAGATCCTTTGCACAACTTAATGTTGTTTACTAGTTGTGCCCATTCCTGAATTGTGAGGTGCTAATCACATTCATTCATGCCCTGATTATCTCCTGGTTGGGTTACTACAACATGCTTTATGTGGAGCTATCCTTGAAAAATATTTGGAAGCTACAACTGGTACAGAATGCAACAGCAATAGACAGTTCTGGTACAGAATGAAACATAATACAATAGACAGTTCTGGAGGCCTCTGGTGGTGCAAATGGGTGTGGAGCCTTCTTGGACTGTCCTTTCAGCAGTTACAAGAAGACTCCATAGCCATTTATACCACTCTGGTGATCTTGAGGACACAGATAAACCTCCAAGTGGCCTCAACAACTCTCTAAAATAATGCAAATGACCAGTTGTCTGCAAGAATATAAATCCTTGCATTCCCCACCATCCAGTCAGAGCTGAAGAAGCCTCTTGGATGAGAAGCAAAATGTCTTCCAAGAAAAACAAAGAAGTTCAGTTGACTCTTGAAAAAGCACCTTTAGGACAACCATGACCTGGATGACTGAGAATCTCCATAGACATCTCTCTTCAACTTTTATTTCCAACCACACAATTCATTCTATTTTATATAGATTTTTCTCTCCATCCCTTCTCTTCTTTTTGTCCTCAATTTTTAAGTTAGACTGGAAGTATGGCTCTCAGCAATACCTAAACACCAGGCTGGACCAATGAGACCTTATCTCAAGATTTCACATAAGAACCCTAGCTAGCAGCCTTATCAGCTCCTTATCCCTTTTGGCAGGTGCAACTACCCTTCAGAATCATAACAAGCAGCCATTCTAGACCACAAAAATCCATATGCCACAGGGTATAAAAATTTTGGTTTAACCTGTACAAATAGTTTCATATTTTATTCTGATTTCAATATATAGGTGTTGATTATTTTAAGGTTTTTGCCTAGCATTTGCACAATCAGTACAGAATGTGCAATAAGAAGCAGAAAAAATGGTTGCATACAAGTTATACTGAAAACAATCCAGCATCATTACTGCATATATGCATATATGTGCTTATTTACTGCCTTCTGGCTTGTCATAAAGATATTTCAGTCATGGGTGTCAGCATCTATGCAAGTTCAGGGTCATAAAATTCTCATTTGGCTGTTTTAAGATCTTATGCACATTGACTTTTAAATCAGGATACTACTTCCACTCTATCTCTGGCAAAAAAAAATTTAGCCTAGGTGGAATAAGTTTACAATCATTTCCATGGATTTTAAAAAAAATTCTAGCCACAAAAACTTAAACTTAATACAAGTCAGTATATAATGCCTATCCACCTATGAGTCATGGTGGAGCAGTAGTTAGAATGCAGCATTGCAGGCTAATTCTGTCCACAGCCAGGAATTCAATACTAACTGGCTCAAGGTTGACTCAGCCTTCCATCCTTCCAAGGTCAGTAAAATGAGGACCTAGATTGTTGAGAGCAATGTGCTGACTCTGTAAACTGCTTAGAGAGGGCTGTAAAGCATTATGAAGCGGTTTATAAGTCTAAGTACTATTGCTATTCTATTGAAACACATGTACCATCAGAAATGTATAGCAGTAAAATATATAAAATGAAAAGCTGTCAATTGTTCATTGGCAATCTGAAAATAAATTATTATTACATTCACAACAATGTCAAATCAAAGCTGCCAGTTCTTTAGCTAGTGTTGGCCTTCATACATATCAAGTTGTTCACAAAAACCTAACATGTCATAATTTATTGGTGTAGTATATGTGTGGATCCAAGCAGTGTGGCTTTTTGTAATTAACCAATGAAAATTTTGTCAATGCACAGATTTTTTTAAGCACCGTTTAAAATGTTTTGGTTTGATACTCAGTTTGCTAATAACTACTTGAACATCCCAGTCAGTTTATGCCAAATTTATCAGATCTTGATACTTTGTGAACTTCTCCAATTCTTTATTTTCTATTCTAGTATCACTGGTATTGCCAGATCAATGATCTACACATTCTTCTTTTCAGCCACAGTTAAATCTGGAGTGTTATGAGCCAAGATTTTATCAGTTTATCATTAATATCATTATTATATAAATTTATATCTTCCCAATTCCCAGAGACTTTGGAGATATTTAAAATAAGAGAAGGTACCTCAGGACGGCAAACTGACAAGTCTAAATTAAAAGATACTTTCATGTGTGTATTTATTTCTTTTTTAGACATTATTGTATACTATAATTTCAACAAAGCAAAAAATTATGTCAATAGATATCCATGTATATTAAATATAGATATATAAATATATAATTCTTAGAAAGAAATCCAGTACATTTTGTTGCAGTTATTAAGAGTCAAGTGTTATATTATAATTTACCACCAATTTAATGTTAAGACTAATATATACTATCAGGTATTCTTTTGTCATTTTCTATTTGGAGAGAGGAAAATAAATTAACAGAAACCAACTAAATGAAATCCTTAGGATTATTTTAAGGTAAATAGGTTTGCGCAAAAAATCCATCCATGCACAAAGCTGGTGGATTTTTCAAGTGTTATTTGCTTGAGAGGAATTGAAATTTCTATTGTACAAAGGTAATTGTAAAGCACAATTGAAAACTTTTTTATTACTCTCTTGGCATAGAAATATTACATGTTTAAAGACAGGAAAAAAGTGAATAACTTAAAATGACTCTTTCCTATTTTTTACTCTTTTCCCCCCAAAATTGTAAGATTCATTGGTTTCTAATGTTCACTTTTTTTAACTTGGAAGGAACCTAACTTCTTTATTTATTTCTTATAAATACTTAATTTTTTTTATTTATGTTTACCCTTATGGTTATATATAACTATATAATTATGCTTTGTTAAGTGTGATCACATCTTTTAGGTTTCTTGTTCCTTTTCTACTTTAGTAGAAGTTAGACATCTAGATTCAGTGAATTATGTTAATGCATCTTTCTTAAATGTCCTGTCAGTTAAAGATGTGCTGGTACTCAAGTTTATAAAGTTTTTTTTAATAAGCTTAACAGAAAATATAACACAATTTGATCCTTATGGATTTAGACAGAAAACATACAACAACCCTTTGTGGCATTTTGTTTCAAATGTATTCAAAATGAAAGCAATCCTTAATAGTCTGTTTTCTATTAATATGAAGGTTCTCATTTGCATAGAATCATACACAAGAAGGTTTCTGCCTTGCAGACATCTGTAATACACATGGGATTATCCAAAACAGTGTTCATATTATAATACATTGTTTTGAATGTCTTCTCCAGGTCAGGTTACTTTTTGGAGAAGGAAATCCAAATGCTATTTCATAATTAATATGTGTGTTTCTGTACCTTACAGTCAATTTTTATCCCTGGCAACTGCCTAGAAAACCCAATTGGAACCAAGATTTTTGGAAGTGATTTGCCACTGCCTTCTTTCTTGGGCTGAAGGAACATTATTGACCCAAAGTCATTGAGCTGGCTTTGTGGGACTGAAATTCATGGTCTCCTAGTTTCTAGCTTAGTGCTTAACCACTATACCATATTGTTTCTCATTTTTTTAGTTTCATAATATGCCAATTTTCAATTTGCTAGTTACTTACAATTTCAGGTTGTATAACCAACAAAAATAAAACCAAAATTGTATATCACTTTTAAAAGCGAAAGCAGATCTCAGAGTATCAGTGCCTTAACTTAAAGTAATATCAATAATTATATTTGTGACAGAGCAAACAACATATTGAAAACATAGCTATATGTTATAATCAATATTGTTTGAGCCTATGGAAGGCAGGTGCTTCAATGTGGGTGCCAGAGACACAAACAGGATATTGATATTTAAGGCAGTTGAAGTCCATGTCTCTATTGCTTAGTAAAAATTTTAAATATTGAAATTTGCCTTTATTGTATCATTCTCAGCTACGTTAGAGAACAAACTTCCTATCTCCATTTAAAAGAACATAAAATTTTAAGATAAATTTTAAATTAGCAAAATTCAGATGCTTTGTCTAACATTTGACTGCTATCACAGCATTAGAACTGTCCAGAATTCAATAGAATATGATTAGCCCTTAAAGTGAATTTTCCCTGCATGTCAATCTACTAATTTACATGGCAATTGCTGACCCAAGTCAGCCTGGGCATTTCAACTCTTGTCATTTCAACCTGGCCACATAATATCCCATTAATATGCTTGTATTAACTATTTGGCCTACAGCCATGGTTATTCACCTAGCAGATGATGACTAAGAAAATGAACATCTTTTTTTCACCCCTAATTCTAACCTTGAACTCTGGTAATTTCCTGGGTTCTTCCTTTCAACTGAATTAATTTCTTGAGACAGCAAAATATGCCCGTCTAAATTGCTGATCCTTGTTTGCCATAGAAATGAGGGCAGAGAATAGTGATGTCATTACTTAGACCAAGTTATAAGAAGCAGTTTTCCCCAATTTAATTTACTCTCCCACCAAGTTTCAGCTGGCAGGAAAATAATCATCGCTTATTCTTCCTAATATGGAACAGGACAGGACAGTATGGGGCAAGCTTAGCTTGTTGCTCTGAATGGCAATTGTAGATAGAATCATGTGCATAGCAAAACTGATGTTGTAAAAAAGGAAAAACACTATTTTAACAGTGGAGCAGTAAAAAAAAAGCTTTAAATGTTCTTTAAGCAAATAGGCAAAAACAATCATTTAGGATGTGTTTGTGATATGATTAAGAGTAAATAAGGAAAAACCCCACTGTTTCTAGAGCTCCCACTTCTCATAGCAGTTTGGCACCCAAATATTTATAGTAACATATGAAGTCAAGATACATTTATTTATCCAGAAATCTTATATTTTTTTCAGAAGTTCCTGTACTCTTATTTCATTAAGTAGCTTTAGATGCCAACGTATATGCTTACTTACAAATGTATTAAACAAATTTATGGAATTCTATTTTATAGGGCTTCAAAGAAGATTGTTAGCCCAGCAAGAAATATTTTAATATTCAATCTTTTTATTTATTGAGGGTGGATTGCAATAACCATACTTCTGAGACTGAAAACTAATGTATTTTCAGATGACTCCCCAACGTATTTTATAATGAATTTTAAATTAATTTACCTAAAGTCATGCCTAGTACTCATTTTATTTTTCTGTGCTGTGAGCAAATATCCTGATGATAGATAGATAGACAGACAGACAGACAGACAGACAGACAGAGTGGTGTGATTCAAATATGTGTACAACCAGTTCTCTGTGTGGATGCCACTTCCGGAAGTCCATTCTGGGCCTGGGAAACAAAAAATTAGGTACCGGTTCTGCTGAACTGGTGCAAACTGGATGAATTCCACCACTGGATGGATGGATGGATAGATAGATAGATAGATAGATAGATAGATAGATAGATAGATAGATAGATAGATAGATAGATAGATAGATAGATAGATAGATAGATAGATAATCCCACAATAAATCAAATTGAAAGTAAGCAAATAAAAAATGTGAAACAAAGGACATCCCAAACTAAACTGTTGAAATCAGTTAAATTCTGCACAATAGCTTGCAGGCAATTATTATAATAAGTGCAATGCAAGTGTCTATTCTACTGTAGAATTCAGAATTATGGAGCTTCAAATGCTAGAATTATTGTTCTTTTCCACATCATAAAGAAAGCCCTAAATATTCACCCTCTTTTGGGAAGGAGAAAGGGAGTGCTATTTTCCCTATTAAGGCCAAGCTCCCTACATTGAATAGGAAAAGATAAAGAGAAATTGTAGTTTAACTTATCACAACTTGGAATCATGAGTGCATGCACATTGATTAAATGTAATTATAGTGTCCACCTAGGCAGGTTGGAAATGCAGGCAGCATTCTTTCTTTATTGTACATGGTTACAAGTTCATAATGCATTTAGGGCTCAGGACCTTTGATGTTTGCCTTTAACTTCATATATTCCCTAGAGGATTTGCAAGGAACTGGAACAAGGGCATAAGTTATGCAAATTATACTTACAATCTGATGAAAAGGGTAATAATGGATGTATTTGTATGCATTTAGAATTATTTCCTTCAAAATAAACATTGTTGAAAGAGTACTGCATAACATTTAAGTTCAGTAATAGTAGTTCAGCAACCATTTCAAAATATATTTATCTTATACTTTGTTGTTTGCTTGTTCAAGATAATTGAAAAATGTAATTTGTTAATAATTGGAATTTTTGATATGTGAATTTTATCCCATTTTAGAAGACACCTAAGAAGATTCTTGTTTCTTCAAAAGGTGCTTGCATGCTGTCTAAAATGGCAAAGAAGGATATAACTAAAAAGAATAAGGTTAGTGAAAATAAATTAATTTAGTTTTTACTCTCAAAAATATTGAGAGCCCAGAATATATTACAGATGATGGTGCGATCATACAAAAACCAAGTAGTTTTATTTCTTATGAAAAAAAGCTTCTGTATTGAACATTCAGTGCAGTACAGTATAGAGTTAATAGAATAATCCCACCAAAACAAATATGGAAATTTGTCACTTTGATGTAACAAAGTGTCTGAAAAATGCTCTCCTGCCCTGTGAAATGTTTAGCAGATCTGCTTTTTTCTGTTGTTTAGGGACTATTGTAGACAATACATAATGTTCCCAATAAACTTTCTTAACAGTATATGGAGATTATTTAGGGACATCAAATAGTGTCAAAATTCTCAGTAACAATAAATTCTCAGAGATTAACATCACAGTAACTCTTATCATAACATTATGTTCTCTACCTATCAGATTTCTTTTGGGGTGACAAGGCTAACATTGCTTTAGGCTTCATTTACTTTTTCAGGTCATAATAGCTATTTATGTAGCCAGATACAAACTTTAACTTTGTTCTGTTTTGAATGCTAATGGATTGTAATCTTTATGTAGTCAATGCAATTGAAGTTCAGCTCAAATCTCAGCAATCTATATCCTAATATTACAATTACAATATTACAGTTGAAGAGGCTGTCCTGTTTCATAACACGCAGGAAGGTTTGAAGGGCTTTATTGAAAGTCAAGCCCCTAATGTGAACCCCTAAGACCTAACTCTCACTCACTTGCAAAGTCCTAAGAAGTCTAACACTGCTCCATCAAAATACAAGACTACCAAGTCCAAGGACAAAGGCAAATGCAAAATCCACAGAGTCCACAGTCCAGTCCAAAGTCTAAGGCAAAGGTCAAAAACCCATAAACAAATCCACATGGTTAATTGTAGTACAATGCAGAGTCAAGAAAACCAAGAGCATGAGGGTGAAGCATTCACATGGCAAGAGAATGCTTATCCAATTAAATAGGCACTTGGCAGCAGCTCTTCACGAAGCGTGAGTAGCCTTACCAACCTTCATTGTGCTTGCCTCCTCTCAGCCCTACTCATCCATGGATCAAGTGGAGGAGGCAGTTCCTCTGGATCTCCTCTGACCAGCTGCACCTTCTCCACCCTGCACTTCCAGCTGGGCATCTGAACTCTCCAGCTGCAGCTGCATCTCTCATTTTCTATCTTCAACTGGCCATTTATCTGGTCATCCCTCCAGTGATCTTTCCGCTGTGCCTAGCCTTTCCACATCTGGCTCAGCAACTTCCCAATGCTCCTCTGTAACCCCATCCAACATCCCCAGGAGATGGCTCTTCCTCATCGTCTGAGCCGGCATCTGGGGAAGCCATCACAAGGAAAGAAAGTCTTACAATGTCTTTAGGGGAAGAATTAGGATGAAGAAAATAAATTAATTACAAAACTTTAAGGAAAATTATCTGTTATGATAAATGGCAAGATGTATGATTATCATTTTCTATGTTTTTTTTAGAGAAGTAGAACAAAATTGTTTTGGAAATTTATCATTCAAAAGATATTAAATTGCAACAGTGATAATAGATGATGAGTATTGCTACTGAACCAAAAAGATTTCTTTGTGCTGACCATAATGACAGTGGATAGTGGTTAGCAAAGGAGTCATTTACCTGGATATTATAGGAAAAAGAATATTAGCAATCTGGTGCCAAGATGTTCTAACAGTTTTTAGACCTCCTTTCATCTCAATTATTACAATAGTACAATTAATAAATGCCTTATAAATCAAATGTTACAATTTTAAAATCCAGTAAGAACTTGTTTTCTTCAATTACTGTTCATCTTTGTACATCATATTTGCCAAATTTTTGAATCCATAAAAAATGAGCTAACTGGAAAGATATGGAGATGACAAAGTCAAAATGTGGCTATAAAATGTGAATTGAGTCATTTCTTCTCTATTGTTGGCAACATCATCTTTCTAATTAGCTCATTTTTTATGGATTAAAAAAAATTGGTAAATACGATGTACAATTTTCAGATGCAACAGAAAATATAGTTAAATTTATCTGCTGTTAGGGTGGCACAATGGTCAGCAGTTAAGACTCTGGGCTTGTCAGCTGGAAAGGCAACAGCCCAAGTTTTATATCCAAGCACCACACAATACAGTTAGCTCCTGTCCTTGCCACAGTTCCTGCCAATGTAGCAGTTTGAAAATATGTAAATGTGAGTAGATAAATAGGTACCACTCTGGGGGAAAGGTAAGAGTTCTCCATGACATTATACTGGTCACCACCCCTTAAAGTTGGCAATGAGTAGCCGAGTAAAATCCACAAGGATTCCTTTACCCTTATCATCTATTGCTGTTGAAAATGGAAGAGAATAGAAAATGGCTGGTACATATTTTGTCTTATGAGCTCAAATATGATCACTTGAACTGCCGTGTAAAATATTGTTCTAAAACAATTACATATGGAGAAACTGTTTGATATTATCATAAAAATATAATATAAAACATGATTGAAAGTAAACAAACAGGCAAGATGTGTAAATAATGAATGTGACTGAAGCAGAGATAGAATAGAAAATGTCCTACTGTCGTTTATCCAAGAGCGATGTGGATCAGTAAAACCTGAGCTTTCTTATTGCCTTCTCTGCCCCTGTGCAATAAATAGCCTTATCTATATTTAGAGACTTTCCAGCTGAATGAGAATTCTAGAAAATCAAGATTCTCACTTAGTACTAAGACTCTGTTGATAAATAATCTCTCTGCTGCACAAATCACCCTCTACCTATGAAGGAAAACAAGAGAAGAAGGTAGCACCCTGACCACAAAAAGCCAGAAACCATAAACATATACAGTATCCCTTTTTCTGGTCTGATTTCTGTTCATGCTTTCATGGGAAAATGGTCCCTTTGCAGACCAGGAGTATATGCTTAATTATTTGGGAATTAAAAAACACTTACATTATTATAAACTATAAAAGTCCAATTTCATCCAGCCTCTTTCTTTGGTGTGGGGGTGTGGGTGTCTGGGTGTCTGGGTGTCTGTGGGTGTCTGTGTAAATGAGAAGTTAGTTACAAATGTATGCTTTATTTTATAGGCAATTAATTTAAACATATTAATTAACTTGTTTACTGTGGCCCTGTTGTTTTGGGAAATGTGGATATTGGACAATGAATGCACAGACAGAAACTTAGAATTGGAAAGGGGTTATTCAGTTCTTTACAGGAATCCCAATTAAACCATTCCAAGCAGATGGGTATCTAATCTCTGTCTACTCAATTTAAGAGAAGAAGAACCAACTACAATGCTGGGTTCCAGTTTCACAATCACAATCAAACAGTTTTAAGGAAGCTTTTTCTAGGATTAAATTTAAATATGCTTCAATTCATTATTTTGTGCCTTGCATTTTGGATCAGGGAGAGCAAATTCTGAACTTCACAAAAGCCTTAAAAATATTTGAAGTGTTAGGACAACTAAAAAAAGCTCTTCTTCATTACAGTATCTCTAAATGGGTAGGTCATGCACAAAGAAACCAAGGTAATAAATCAGCATGCACATCCAGATATTCTAGGATAGAGAAGTCATCAGTCAGCATAAAGCACTGTACAGGAAATAAAATGTTACTTCATGGCCAAAAATATAAAGTATATACAAGTTTGCACAAGCAAACTTTACCCAATGAAAAATGGACATATTATACTATTCATGTTTGTCAGTACTTTAAAAGTCCCAATGGTGGCATCTCCTTCTGTGATACAGATTCAAAAAAATTTACTGAATAAGCTTTTTCCTTTACCTGTTGCTTGAACTCTCATTAGTCATAGAATCAATATTGCACAACAGAAGAAAGAGTTCATAATCAACTCTTCCAGTCAGTTTTTTGGAAGTATGTCAAGGTAAAAAGTATCAACCCTTCAACATTTCTTCTTCATAGGACTTACAGCAATTTTATCCCAATTTTCCTACTATTAACATGTTCCAATATCTTTATATTCTTTTTAAAACATTGTGTTATGTGGATTGACTACTTCTTGTATTTTGGAAATTATGATTTAGTTGATGTAACTAAATTTTGTTTTGTATGTTTACAACCAAACGCTGATCTATAAACAATTGCTATAAAATGAAATACTATTCAAAGATTCTTTTGCAAATACTATTGTCGTCAAACTTTTTAAAAATTGAATATCTATGCAATTAAATTCTGTTTCTTAAGAGAAGGACTATATGTTTGGCTTTCTTTATTCTGTTACTTTCAAGCCATATCTCTAACTGATTGTTTTGAAATTATGTCTGCTTTCTGGAGTAATAACTATTTCATCTAACTGTGTCTTTCCTAAATTTAATATTTTTCCCTCATTCCTGTCATCCATCAATAATAAAAATATGGAAGATCAGAAGGAAAAGACCAAACACTTATTCACACACTCAAGTACATTACATAAACACATTTGTTATGGAAAATATGTATCCATGATTAATTTAAGTGAGATGTGACAATCTAGGCTGTCTTTTTTTTAAAAAAAGAATGACGTGGGATAAAAACTTGAAATTATAAACCGATATTGATGAGTGTCAGAGTGGGTGGGGTAATATCTTCTTTCCAGGTAAATATAGTATTGCTTTACAGTATGGCTGACTTTTATAATAGAAAAGCATTATACCTTTGTAAAGTAAAATCACTGGATTTTTTTCACATTAATAGAACTTGCTTTTAATCCTAAGAATTGCAAAGCAATTAACAATCAGAATCAAGTGCAATGTTACAAACACTACACATAATAAGTAAAGTTACAGATTAACATTTGATTGAAATAATTTTGATTTGGCCCTTAAAATTCATTAACCATCTTAATAAAGTTTTCTTCCGCACAAAAAATGTGAAACCCAGTTACAGCCATGTCACTTCTGAAGGATTAGGCAAACTTAAAACTTAAACTCACAAACACTTCATGGATGTATGTTGCCCTTTAAATATGAATTTGCTAAATATTTTAAAGTATATCTACTGAATTAATAAGGAAGCTAAAGATCTGTGGAAAAAATGATCAAAAAATGGATCCTTCCCAAATCATTTAAAAAGCCTCTTAAAGTTAAAATTCTGGGTCATTAATTAGGTAGGCAGGAGTTATGCTTCTATGGCTTCAACCTCAGGTGCGCAATTATATTTCTCAGCATTAAAGCTTTTGCATTCACCAAAATAATAATGTCATGCAGACACAATCTAAACCTGTAATTTCAGCACTTTGCTTCTGTACACGTCCATTATAATAAGACCTGGCAGTGAAGCATGCATGATCCTGCATTTAATTGTCAGAGCAGCCCTTTATTTAAACAAGCCTTCTTAACAATGTGCCACAATCAAATAGCTATGGCAAAATATGTTAAGATTTATATTTCTGAAAACTACATTAAAATCAAAACATGGTATGTAATCAATAGATTAAGAATTTGGTTTTATATCTGTAAGCCAACATTGGGATAAATTTCTGTCTCCTATTGCTTTCAGTTTAAATAATTGTGCTGAAGTTACTGGGATTAAATTCAAAATAGTTATGCTTATGCATATTAGAACCTGTCAAATATTAGAAATAGGATATTGACTTTTGGGATGTGATTATATAGTTCTTGAGGAGCAGCAAAAAAAGACTACAAATCCGAGTTCTTTTGAGCAGTGCTCAAAAACTAGATATGCTCCATTTGAAGATCTTCCCTTCTTTTCTATTTCACAGACCATACTTGGAAAAGACAACAAGGCAAAAACGTGATTATTTCTGTAACAGGGTATACTATAGTGTACTGCAGCTACCTAGATTAGCTACTTATTAAAAGTAGGATATAAATATTTGAAATGGAATGGAATAAAACCAATGTAATTAACACAATAAAATAAACTTATGTGATCCAAATTAATATCAGAGGAAGATGTAGCATGGAAATATTAACAGTTAATATTGTAGCATATTGTAAAGGTCAGTAACTTACTCCTCCTGTGAAATCAGCATAGTATTCTTTCACATACTGACATGATCATTATTTTTGAGTCACTGAATAGCAATCTTCTTATAAAAGTAAAAGGTGAGCCTCTGGGACACAATACATTCTAAGCAGCAATTCACACCAAAAACATTTGGCAAAAACAGCACCTCAGTGTCTTGAGATTAACAGTTTAATTTTAATTTTATTCTCACACTGCATTACTTGTTACTAGAAAGAAAAAAAAGAAGCTTCATAGATTAAACAGGTAAATTGCAGCACTAAATATGTTATACCTCAGAGCAGTGTATTTTAAGTTTATATACTGTAAATATTGTTGAGGGAGAAAATATATTTTGACCATCACATTGCCCTTATATTTAGATTAAGTTTCTATTCAGATGAGTTGCAAAACAACATCAGTTACAGTGCTGTATGAAATATTTTACTTGACATGATTAATCTGTTTAAAACTTTGTTTCAATATATACTGCTCACAAAAATAAAGGGAACATTTTAACATGGAACTGAAGGAGTTTGTGTTCCCTTTATTTTTGTGAGCAGTATATTTTCAGTTGCTACACAAAACAGCTTAAAAAACTGAGATGTTTGCAATGTACTCAATAAAATGTGCAACTCAATAAAAAGTGCAATGCAACAAAAAATGAAGCAGAGAACTCCATAAATTACCGCTAGTCCTTTTCTTAGCACCAATGTTCTATCAATGGGAACTTCATGCACAGTCACAGGCAGTTAGTACTGCCCCAAAATAAAGACAATGCAAAAGATGGATATATACTAATATGTCTTTCTGTCAGAGAGACACTGTCTGAACCCAGGGGAGAATCAAATGGGGAATTAGTGGGAATCTCTACATGGGCATAAGAGGGCAAAGTCTTACCCCAATCCCAGATGCCATTGAACCTTATCTAGTCTGACCCAGGTGACAACTACCGGTTTGAGAAGATTTGTGTGTTATAAGCTTGAGCAATAAAATATTTAACTGAACTGCATGGATGGATTTGATTGTTCATGCCTGATGTTTTCCTTTGTTTTATCTTCCTCATTTTGCTAACTGCACAAAGGATGGAAAAGCAACAAAAGGATAGATATGCAACAGTTAAGGGTTTCCTAAGATTTAGCTATCTTCACTGGAAATGTCTATGTATATTCAATTTATTTATCACCAACAAAAAAAGATAAAGGTACAGTAAAAAGGCCCTCCCCCCATTGTAAAAATCAATCAATACCGAGAGTTTAAATGAAAAATACAGACATAAAATGAATGAAATAGAAATATTCTTTGCAATGCAGCAAGTAAAATGGTTTGTTTTTTTTAAGCCTCACATTGCTAACAGTGATTCCTCTTGTAGTATTAGTTAGTGGCAAAGCTCCAGGTAAGATTATGTTTTCTCTATCTCCAGTCCACATTTGACCTCTACATTATTTGTACATTCTTTCTAAGGTAGATTTTAAAAAAATAGCTTGCTTTCTAATCCTGAATTAAACAAATAAAACAAAAAAGAGAAAGAAATGTGGGGTGTTTGCAGTTCTACAATTTAAACCAAGCAAAGTCTATCTGAGCAGAGTAGAACCATCAAGTTTATGTATGTTGTCCTGATGCTACACAAACTTCTTAGGATTAAGCAATGGTTAACATTATATTATTCCCTTTGGGATAAGCAATGTTGTTCAGAGAACAGAAAAGGAGTACAACTAATAATAATAGTAACAGTAATAAAAACATATTTATTATTTAAGAATGCTTAAGATTTTTCAATCTTCATTTTTACTAACATATGGATTCAGATTCAGTAGAGGCAACAGCACCCAAAAGCATATTGCTAACATATGGTGGATATTGTAAAAGAAAAGGGAGCCTATATGTCTACTTTGCTTTACTCATTTTGACTATGTAGTATAGGAAGCTACCAATCTTCTTACAGTATAATTTGCATGATACAAATTTTAAAAAAATAAATGGGAAAGCTAAATCTCTTAAAATTGAGAAAGGAGGGCACCAGGAGTACATATTGTTTCTTTATTTAATACATCATAATAAAGGCTGAACTAGAAGTAAAAATTGGAGTTCACAATTTCAGATGAGCTTGTATAAGGGAGGGAAAAAAGTTGAATTTCTTGTTCAATTTCCTGTTGAAAGTAAATGAAAGGGATGGCATCAGCAATATTAAAACATCTGTGTGTGTAAATATTGTGGCAATAGCAATGCTAAATAGGTAAAGAACAATACATGTATGTATATTTGTATCCATCTTTTAATTTCAAAAGTTCACAGGAATAGTGAACTATATCTAAAAGTGTAAAAATATATCTCTACATGTTAATATTTTATCTAGATCTGTCATTGCCTCACACCCTTGTATGAGACATCACACTTGTAACGAAGTTACACACTGTCAAGACCATAATTTTTCCAGCTGTAAATATGGCTGTAAAAGTGGCACCATCAGAAAAACTGAAGAAGAAAAAAAGTTTGGTGCTTTTAAATTCTGATGCTGGAGAAAATTGCTGAGAATTCCCTGGACATAAGAAAAACAAATCATTACCTATTAAATGAAGTGAAAACAGACTGTTCTATAGAAGCACTAAGAAGTAACTTAAAGTTTATTTTTTGTACATATAATACTTAATGCAAATATCAGTGGAAAAGACCCTGAAACGTGTAAAATTGAAGAGAATTGAAAATGAACCAACAAAAAACAAAGTACCTAGGTACTCACTGAGGACATACGCATGAATGTGCACAAATTTAAAGAAAAGTTATTTACAGATTGTCAGAACTGGTGTCCATTAAATCATAAAATATCAGAAGCAACAGAAAGGCTAAAAAAATCTGCTTTATTCTTATGTTGATTAAGAATGTTACTTGACAAAGTGCTTTGTGCTGCAGAGTTGCCTTGATCCACCTTATCAAGACGTAAAGACAATATAGCTCACTTTGTTGATAAATAATTAAAAACAAACAAACCTGCTCAAAAGCCTTGTCTACTTAATGGAATTGCAGCAAAAGACATTGAAGCAATGCAAAATTAAGCAATGTGTTCTTCACTGGTATACACTGCTCCCTTTTTATGACTTGAAGTATTAAAGCAAATCTACCCATTTAAAGTTCTGCATAGCATTAGTGTCTATCTTGATTTTATTTGGTCTTTGTGAGACTTTCACAATTTCCTCATTTTATAATCAATACATGCAACAAGGATGAAAAGGAATAAGGCAATGCAAATGTTTCCGAAAAGGCAGTTTCTCGGGCAACTGGAAAAGATAAAACTGGTATAGTGACTTTTCCTCCTGCCCTAAAATAAGATCAATGTATCTCTGCATCTCTCTTAAGTTTGGCAGATTTTACAAGAAACATTATGTATTCAAATGTCAATAAATTATAATTTGGAAAATTACAATTTTCTTTAAATATGTATACACTCCCTTTAAGATTTCAAATAATTAAACAAAAACTCACACAGATATCCATCTGGAATTTGGCAGTTCTACTCTGATGGTGTGGTGGTTAAAGGAACTGGACTTGAAATCACGAGAGCACAAATTTTAATCTTGTTTTAAGATTGACATCAGCAAGGTGACCTTTTCTCAATCCTAGGAAGGAGGCAATGGTAAACAAATTCTCCAAAATATGATGCCAAGTAACTATAAGGATTTCTTCAAGGACTCAACACATTTACGACTGATTTCAAGATACCAAAATAAATAACCTTTCTGTTAAAACAAATACTTCTACTTTCTTCTTTTAAAAATTGCTTTCTTCAAAAGAATGACAAATCCATTTTGGACTTTTTACATTAAATCATGCGTTATGAGACAGATAATGAATTGCCAAAGGAGTCTGAAGAATCTATCTTTTCTTCTGTGTACACCTCTATTCCAAATATAAGAAATTCTTCTTATGTTTATCTAGTAGTAAATTCATGAAGTTTGGTAAGACGTGTGTACGTAGATTTGTAGTCCTGAATCTTCAATCAGAGGTCCATCAGTTTAATACAGTCAAAGTCATCCTTTTTGGCTTTCTACAGCATTTTTATTTTATTTTTTTTTAAAAAAGATTATAGCAACTTTAAATAAAAATGTAGTATGTTGCAAAGTAAAATATCAATCTTTGATATTAAACTAATATAATTTCTAATAATAATAATAAATTCAATGCATATGAACACCAGCTAAGGAAGTGGCAACTGTGATTTCACATTTTTGTGCATATAATTCAAAGTTATATTATTATTTAAATCATATAATATTTAATAGAATGTATTATATAAAATCATGATCATAATTTAATAATATTAACCCTTATTCTAAACAAAATTAAAATAAATTATGACTCTAATGTTTTGTTTGCAAAAGTGCTGACTTGATCAGATGAAGGAAGCAATCCGGGTTCTGGTATAAAGTACCTTGAGTACCTTTCTGGTAGAAAGGCAAAGGATGAATTTCCCAATTTGTCTTCTGGTAAATTGCATTTTATAATAGACACCTTCAGTAATGTAGTAGCCATTTTATAGCTATGTAAGTTTCCCTTTTCATAAATCATTTAGTTGATTTGAATATCCATGAGATATTCTCAGAATATGTCACTGCCCCTTCCCAAAGAATTTGTAGATTCCTGCCTTAGGTCTTTTTTTTTTTTTTACACTGCAATTATATCTTGAAACTGCCTTGTCTAGTATCAGTTTTGTTTCATATATACTAATAATTTATTGTTCTTTGAAAAAGGGATCAAACTAATATTACGCATCAGGTTCTACTTGAGCGAACAAAAGCATAATTATTGAATCATCGATGTGAATTCTCATGAGAAGCTGCTGCAATTGGCCTGATAGGAAGTAATAACATGTAAATTTAATGTAACTATATCCTGTGTAATCTATGACTGGAGCAATCCCTAAAATATGAAATAATTGTATCTGTAAAAAAAATTCAGAACTTTAAACATTACAACATGAAATATCTGTGGGCACACAGATGGCGATAATACTGTCACTATTTAGAACTGCCACTGGAAACAGATGGGGTTCAATAATCAGACTGGACAAGTAATGTCTCTAAATGCATTTTGCCTAACCAGCAGTGGCAGGTCTTTTGCCTTATAGTGATAAATATGCAGGGAGTGTCTTGCATCTCATTTTCAAATTTGACAGGATAACATAATATTTTAATGAATGAAGATATTTTTAAACATATACCTGGATGCCATAACATCTATCTTATTTCATTCCATTTGCAGTTCATGTAACAAATAAACCACCAATATTATATTAAAATGGTAAAAACTTTATACATTACTATAGCAATATAATAAAAGATGTTATGTTATATAGATGACAATATTGTGTTACCATTTACTCACTAAACACAAGAGAAGGCATAATAAAACACAGTGTAACTAACATTCAATCTGATTGTCTATGGAGATTCTCAATAATCCAGCTCATGGTTGTCCCAAAGGTGCTTTTTCAAATGAAGCAAAATCTTTTCAAGAAAAAACCCCAAGAAAGTCCAGGCTGCCTTTTGAAAAAAAAACAACTTTTGGGCTTTCAGTCAAATTGGAATTAGCATTCAACAATTTCCTGGAAGGAAAAGAGGATAGTCATGAAGTAGGAATGTTTTAGTGTAGCTCAGATTATAATTAAATGACTTTTTTTAAAACTTAAAAGAGAGACACAAAATAAGGAATGTAGGACATGTCTTTTGTGGCTCCAGAGCTCTCATTAAGATAAGTTATGGACAAAAATTGGTTCTAAGTATTTTTTTTTTTGGTCTGTTTGTGTATGTGTATGTGCAGTGCTTTTTTCTAAAAAAAAAAAAAAAAGGTGCCGGAACTCACACATGTCATACAACCCGCCTTGCCTACCCTACAAGGTTCCATCCAAAAAAGGTGCCGGAACTCCGTTCTGGGTGTTCTATGAGAAAAAAAGCCCTGTGTATGTGTTAGGTAAAATAGAAGCTAGAAAACTAATCAGACTGACATAAAATTAATATTTAATTCAGGACACATTATTTATTAAGAGGACACAAACTTTTCAAGTTGAAAATGCCAACATCACAAAGAAGCATAACCTGATTCAAGTAATCCTTTGAGGCATTTTTCCAAGATTTAGCATCATGTAAGATAAGATGGTCAGTAAATAAACATATTGCTTAGTATATCCCTCTAATATAAACTATTCATTAGTGAGGTTAACCTGGGGTCAATTCTGATATAAGTTTATGGGCTGTTATAATTGTTTTAAAAGTGCTTTTATCTTGTTTTTATTTACTGCTGCATTTTTAATAAGATATTGTGTGTCTGTGTGTCTCTCTCTGTGTTCAGAGATGCATCAGACACTAAAGTCTACTATATGCACTTCTGAAAGAAACAAACTTGTAAGATGCAGCATTTAAAAATTGTTGCATAATTTAAATGAAGTTACTGTTCCTCCTTATACATTTTTAAATAGTGTAAATAACATTACCCAGGTTATTCATTTACCTGCATACTTTTTAACTGAACAAACAAGACAAAAATAACCTAAAACAAACACATTAAACCAGGGACATAAAGAAAAGTATATAGAAAAAGAAAACTGAATAGAAACCTGAGACAGTGCATTTATATGTGCATATATATTTTAAGGGAAAATAAAAACCAATCACTACCTTTATTCAGAATGACAATTGATATGGATAATAAATACCTGAGTGTGCAGGAGACTTCAGAGATAAAGTTAAGAAAGAAATGCAAGAACCATCAGCAGAACCCTTAAGAAAAAATAAAGCAGAAAGTGATAATGCTTCCATCTCAGATATAAGAGACCTAAAAAAATGTCTTGATTCTAAATGCTATTAGAAGATGAAGAGGTAAACTCAGACATGCTTTTAAGAATCTTATATTGAATAACAAGAAAGTTCCAGGTGTTTTGTGTTGTCTAGAAGAGAAAAAGTATGTGCACAGAGTGAATGAGGAACCTGGCTACCTGCAGGTACCAGTTTTGCCCAAGAGCCAAAAAGGAAAGAAGGAATTTGATATTGGTGGACAAACCTAGTATTGGGCAGAAGACCCTGAGACAGATTTTTTTTTCGAATAAGGAAGCTATGTCAGGCCTGTCCCAGCTTGAGTGTTTAGGCGAGAAAAACCCTCGACTCCATTTGAAGTGAAAGGTATACTTTTACTAAAGCCAAGTGTTACAGAGTAGGAAAAGCCAGATCTGAGGAGACCCATGTAGAGCCGATATTTTTCCCTTTTTCCATGCCCTCCCCTGGTCATTTTTTCAGTGTCTAATAAAGTTCAAATTACTTGTTTTGGTAAGAGGTCTAAAGTTTGGCGTTTCCATTTCCATCTCTGTGTCCTTGGATCATTCAACCATTGTCTCTGGTTGGTACTTCTGATTCTTGTCATCCTCTTTCCCTATATCTTACCTTCTCCCCTTCCATACTTTATGGCAGGCTGCCATGAGAGTGAAGCAAGGCTGAAGCAGTGTGATGGCAGATCTGACAGAAGCAATAAGTGTTCAATTGAGCAATTCTAGAAGGTGGTCAAGCCACATTGAGCATACTACAGTAACATATACATGGTGCCTTAATTGGGGCTAGTTGTGTATTAAGATGGCAGTTGTATACCAAGACAGTGGATGAGTGAGAAGGTGATTGCCCAGATGTTCAATTCCAACAGACCAGTGACCAGGAGTTTGCTAAGCCATTTGGTAGACTCTGTGAAGAGGAAATGGAAGATCAAGTGCAGAACACGGAAGATACTACATCTGTTCTGGTACTATCACAAAGGGAGGAGAGCCAACAATGTGGAATTGTTGTAAGTGATTCTTGGGAAGAGTGTAAGCAGAAATTTAGAAACAGAAAAGAAAACTAGAAACAAGGAGAGAACTTTTGATCAGTCTGTATAGAAACTGAAAAAGGAGGAAGGTATACATATGTGCTATTAACCCATTAACCCAGTCAGAAACTTTATATTTTTTAACCTTCTGCAAATGAGGGATCAAGTAAATTGCACTTTTTTTCTTCCATCCAATCACATCCAATTCTTGGAGACTGCCTGGACTGGTTTCTGCAGTTTGCTTGTCAGGATTTTTCAGAAATACTGTGCCATTGCATCCTTCCTACAACTGAGAAAAAATGACTGGCTTTCTGCCTAAAATGGGATAGAACTTATAGTCTCTGATTTCTAATCTGACGTTTTACCAACAGGATCAAACTGGCTCTAAATTCCAAATGGCCTGTCCTTAATATGGTTGTCAGAAAGATGAACTGCATAGTTTTTATTCTCAGAGTTTCAATAATTTTGTTCAACAGACTCATACTAATCAATAGAGTCCAACAGCCAAGATACTTGAAGTTTGCAGGACATATAATATTCACAAGTAATAATAATATATAAGTAAAATAAATAATTATTTATGCCTTGTATAATGCTATTGCCATTGTCCTCATGCCAAAGTTTCAAAATAAATCTTTTGAAAAATAAGTGTTTTATATATATAATTTCCTGCTCTTATTTCTTCTTCATATTAAAAAATATTTCCAAAACATGCATTTATTTTTTTCCCCTTTTTTTTTTATTCATTTTATTCACAACTTATATGCCGCCCTTCTCCCCATGGGACTCAGGGCGGCTCACAGCATGTTAAAACAATATAAAACATTTCCCCTCTAAAAGCCAATTAAAAACCAAATATTTGTTGCTGTGTCTTGATAAAATCCTTAAAATTGTCCCTATTTAAAATTCACCCTAGGTCAGACCCGCTTGCTGAAAAAGCCATG
>NW_015386750.1:250720-261757 GCF_001527695.2 Protobothrops mucrosquamatus
CGGCAGTTGTCTCCCAGGCCGCCGCCTGATTTTCCGCCGAGTCGTGGACTAGGTCCTCCGGGTATGGCCCAAGCTCCAACAGGAACCTCTCAGGGTCCATCAGTCGCCTGGGACGGAACCATCTAGGCGGCTCCGTCTCCCTGCGGCGTGGGGGAGCGGTCCGGAAGACCAACCTTAGGAGAGAATGATCTGACCATGATTTCTTCAGGAAAGAAATCACATTTTTATTTAGACCAGTTCCAAGATCTAAAGGTTTGTTTGGCATTAAAAAGAAAATCATGAATAGTGTTTGGGAAGTGAAACTACATGGCAGATTACCTTCATTTTTATGGAACAGTTTTAAAATATTAAAAAAAAGTCTCCCACAAGGGTTGGCTAATAAGCTATGAGTGATTTAAGCATTTACTATATAAAAATTCAACCTTACAGAATAAAGAGTTCTGCCTAAATAAGAACTCTAATTAAATATACATAATTTCACTCTCATTTTCTTTGGCTAATGCTTTACAAGTTTTATTATTACCTTAATCAGTGAATTGAAAATGAAGTCATAAAATGAAATTAGGGTAAGTAAAAAAAATGAACAAAACTTCTAAAATAATTGTTCTTTTTTTCAGAATGTCAAAATAAGATGATGGAAGATATTTTTATACAATTTATTTAAAAAATAATCAGAACAGTTGGAAGGCAAAATATGAATATCTATTTTAATTATATGGTCATTTCTTTGCTAGAGCAATAAGTGATTAAAACATTCAAATTGTTCCTTAGCACATAGAAACTATTATACTAGAAACATTTCCATTATTTCGAAAAGCCAGTTTATTCCATTCTATTATATATAAATTACCTGAAAAAGTAGTTGAAAATATCCATATTAACAAGATTTTCTAGGTCAAGGTTTGCATGTATATTATGTGATCATTATGCAAGGGGAGAAAAAAAATTGGTTAAATTTAAAACATTCATGGATATTTGATATTAAAAAATAAATTCCCAGTCCATTTCTGGGTGGCATATAGTGTTTATATTTCATGTACAGATGGAGACTATTTGTTTCCTTGAATGCTTCAGAAGTTGTGATGGTATGCATGTACTGGCAAAGGTTTTGAGACATTCTGCAAGGCTAAATGTTCAGTTGGTGTTGCTCCTGATTCATCTTTTTGAATGGGCAGTAGTTACAATGCTATGAAAAAAATGGTTGTCTCAAACTACTGTTTAAGTAAATCTTTTTAGATTACATTCTGCATAACTATCCAAATAGTATATGAAGATAGCCATATTATTTCCTAGTATTAATATGGGAAGCAACATGAAAACAAGATGAAAATTACATTGTTCTGGCATTATTTATTTTCTACATTAATTCTATAAGCCTTGAAAAGCAGTTAATTTATTGTTCCTAAATTGTCTAATAAATCTATTTAAATTCTTTTTCACTGATGAATCATCTTGACCAATATGGACATAGAGGCCATCAGGTTTTACTAGCATCAGATTGTCAAGGAGATTCAACTGAAAGACAACTGGGGTTGATAGAATCAAAATAAATTTTGAAATCTAGCCCAGAAGGAGGCAGCTAAAAATAAAGTGACTACTACTGTACAGAACTCTATACAAAGACATTATGGATAGCATATTCTCCAAGAAAAAAATTCCCAAGCAGATAAAATTGGAATGTTTAAATATGTTCTGTACTTTTTACATACAATACACTTCAAAGAAGTTAGTTTGTTTCATAGGAATCTCTGTCTCTGAGCACATTTCTTATGACACAGAAGATTTATTCCAACTGAGTTTAACATTTTCTTTGTTTCCTTGATTAATTTGATGTATATTGCTGCTCAGTTTGTAATAGCTACAGTAAAAAACTTAAAGTCTAAAATGAATAACAGCATTGAAAGGTAAACATATCATGGAGAATATAACATGGAAACTGAGGAAGCAACTATTAAACATTAATTAACAAAACTTTACGGGCTTAACTAACATTCTGACCCCGTGCCTGGTGAGGGAAAAAGGTCTTTACAATTGATCTTAAATTGTATTATGTTCCAAGGGGGGAACACAGAAAAGTCTCACTATCTGGATCCTGTTGGAATGCAATTTCCAAGACCTGGAGCATACCCATATTATCAAATAAGATAGGGTAGGTAGAAATCATTGGAGACAATAGGACATCCGGTCCTGTGCGGTAGCAACTGGTCGCAGGTTTGTGGACCACCACACCCCCACGACTAACTTTCGCCCTTCCTGGAGACCCTAATGGGTCCATCCCAGAGAGGCAGCGAAGAAAGAAGGGTGCCCCGGCGACTCTGGAATGACAGCGGTCATTCCGTTCATCTTGGGGAAAGCCTTCTAACCCAATAGGAGAAAGGCTGTATTTCATTGATCAGCCCAAACTACTTGCAACCAAAGTCCAAAAGAACTAACCAGCACTACAGTAAACAGTGTGCTTGAAACTGGGTGAGGAATTCATTTTCCCTTTTCTATCCTACATTTAATTTCCTGGAAAAGATCCCTAAGAAACAAAATACCTCCAAAAGTGAAGGAGGGGAATTCCGCCCCATCCTTATACTAACGGAAGTGGTGAATTAAAATTTCTATGGAGGATCAAAATATATGGTAGTGAAATAAATTTATAAACTTGAAAGCTAAAATGTAACTTTGGACAAGTTAAAGATTATTGAATGGTTAAGACTCTCATTTTAAAGACCATTGTTCATATTGAAAATTAAATAGATACTGACACCTAGTGGTGGATGAAGATTATGACAGCTATGATTTCCATAGACAACTTGCCAAAACCTGGGAAAAGCTAATCTGTGTTTGTGATCTTCAAAGCTTTAATAATAAAGAACAGCTGTGACAAAAAAAGACAACAATCTGGGCTGCAGAAAAAAAGAGAATTATAAACTTTAGAAAAAAAATCTTTTTTGAACTCTTTGGATTACAAATATCTGTTTAACCGGGACTCTAGAGCTATTTGCAGATAAGAAGAAAACTTCAACTTTTGGCCATCATGGATCAGAGACATGTAGACAGAACAGACCAAGAAAACATAAATACCTCTCAGGAGGAGATACATAGCATACTGCAATTAATTCAACTAACACTGAGTACAAATCACAAAGGAATCCAAAATAACTTTGAAAATACAAATCAATCTATCTCTAAATTAACTTTACAACAAAAAAAACTTCCAGGAAACAACAACAGAGAAGGAGTAGACAAAACAAATAAGTGAGATAAAATTGAAAATAGACACTCAAAGATGGAACTTAACAAAGCAAGAAAACATGAAGTAATCCTAGTGGGGAAAAATTTACAAGAAATGAAAAAAACAACTCATGTCTTAAGACTACAAAATAAATCTGAGGACAAAAAAACCTAGATTGGATAAAATGGAATGTAGAGATGTTGAAAACATCAGAGAGACAGGAAGTGATAAGAGAAGCAAAGAAGGAGAAAGAGAAAAAGATTTTCAAGAAACATGGAAAGGCAAAAGCCTCATATAAAGACACTTTATTCGATTTACTTCTTATACCTACAACAACAGTCATGAATATATGGAAAAACTTTTTGATTCAGCAAAACATATTGATCAAGAAAGATACTGGTCAAAGGAAAAAAATCAAAGTGAAAATTAAGAAAATAGATGATGGGATCTACCAGAGAATATTTAAAAAGGAAACATTTCTTTGAATATGGTTAAAGAAATAGAAAATATTCTGAATATATATGTCATTCTAAGAGAGATTAATTCCTTAAATAATACTGTATGCTTTCCCCCCCCTTTTTATTTTATTTCTTGATATAAGTAATATACTACTACTGAAATGGCCTAGATGAAGGAAGTGTTTTAGATAATTAAATGTGTCTGAATTTAGAGAAATTATAATGTATAAAAATGTTTTGAATAAGAGTTAAAGGATTAGATGACTAGACACATTAAATGGAATATTTAAAGATTAAATATATTTTTAATCATGGTTAAAAAGAATAAGAAATTTTGGGAATGAAATACATTATATACATTAGCTTAAGAGGAATATATATTTTAAGTAGTATTTTACTTTTTATGTTTCTTTTCTCTTGCTCCTTTTTCCTTTTCTTTACTGTTTTTACTTATTCTTTAAGAAATGTAAAAGTGTTGAGATGGTTTATATGGGAAAAACGGATTTAAATCTTTAAATGTAATTAATTGTTGAGGAAATCTTAACCAGCAAGAATACTTTGAACTTTACGGAAGAAACAAATCTTTAGGTAATTCAATCTCATGCAGAACTAAAGTTAGAAAATAATGTATTCAAAGGACGTTAAAACTACAACAATTCAGTCCTGTTAGGGTTGAGCTGAAGACTATTTTTCCTCATCCTCTAGACACTGAAACAGAATCTCCACTGCTTAAGATAGAGATGTACAGCTGAGTATCATTAAAGTTTAGTATTAGGAGTGTCTGACTATGATGATATATAATATTGCCTGTATATTTGTATAGTTATGGGTTTCTTAATAGAAGAAGTTCTTCTTTGTTCATAATGAAAGATTTTATACATATATGTATATACATATACATTCATGATGTATCAGATGAGAGAAGTAAATCATGCTTTACAGCATCTGCTGAGAGTTAGTAGCAAATTTGTTTAAGCCGATTGGATAGAAACTAAAGAATCTGCGGAGATATCCCCCAGAAAAATATCTTCTTAAATTCAGACCAGTGACATTAAAACAGGATCTACAACTGAAACCCCTATGGAGAAAATGAGCAGTTCCAAATATAGGGGCACAATAGAATTAATATTTTCTTTATTAAATTGGCTGTGCCTGCAAACATAATAGTGCCATTGTCAGTTGTTCCAGACAAACTAGCATAGCTATAACATACGAGCTGACATGCAAGATTGTTGTTATTGCTGCCTTTTCTGTTGTGCTGATGCTACTGTCTTCATTAAGAAGTCATACTTGCTATGTTTTTGTTTTGGTTACAATATATACAATTTATAATTTTGTTTCACTTTATTTTCCTATATTTTCTTATTCATGAATTATATGAGATTCCCTGCAAGATTCTTTACATGATCTCAATTTCTGCTCTAATGTTCATTTTGCAATTTGTCACTTGTTTCAGACATGGTAATGTGTGGTCACTGCCCTTTTCCAAATGCTAAGTAAAAACTTAATTTTTACGGTAATTCACCAAGACCTTCACATAGTCAAGGTGCCATTATCATTACCCTTTTCAGTTTGAAATCAAGTTTTTGTTATCACTCCATAGCTTTATCCAAAGCATTGTTTGAATTCCTCAAAAAAGAAAAGAAAAAAGAATGCTCTCTTAAACAACATGTGAATATAACTCTAAGCACCATTAACATATCACACTATACTATTTCATTTCCTAATTTTTTTTCTGTTTGTATTCATTGCTCTTCATGAAGTATATTATGCATGAATTTTTCTTCCTGCTGCATTAGGATCAGGCAATATATCTAGGATATCTTAATAAATAAGAGCAGTAAATCAGAAAAGAATGAGGAAAACAAACAGATTATTTCAGTGTTGGATCTATTCCAAGCCTCAGAATCAAATAATCTGATCTGCAAATAGCAAACAATTTCTTCTGTTTTCTAATGAGAAAAAGGAAAAGGTGTATTTGAATCACAGTTTATTATAAAATTATCCAAATGATAGGATTTGCTGCATTATGATTCTGTTCAATTTACCCTGTTCTCCCAACAAATAAGTACCAAATACAATTGTGCATAAACAAACAAAATCTCAGAATTTAAACATTTTTTTAAAAAACCTGTTTACCTCAATTAAAAATAATTGCATGATATTTTCATCTTGAACACTTTAAATTTCAGCACCATAGAAAGATCAGCTAAAGGATTTTTATTTAAGTAATTGCTTGATTTTTTTTCTTCTAGTTCTATTTCTCTGTGACAGATTAGATAGATAGATAGATAGATAGATAGATAGATAGATAGATAGATAGATAGATAGATAGATAGATAGATAGATGTACGCATATGCATGTATGTGAATGGATTTTGTTTTGATAACATCAATATTTTAAATTACGTTGAAACACACTACCAAGGCTTGTTTTACATTTTATCCATAAAATGTCTTTGCAAAATCTTTCTAGCATATTAAATCCCTTGTAATGATGAAAATTCTACTGATGTTTCATGATGATCAAAACGGAACATAGAATGTAGTATATTATCTTTTGTCCATGGTAGAGAAGATAAATACTAATCTGCATATACACATTATTAATGTCCAAGTTAGATATTTAAGTACTATCTCAGATTCATTTAGGTAAAATTTTCAAGAATATGTTTCTTAGATGAGAAGGGACATCACCTCACTTACAAAATGAGGTAAAATTGTGTTTATCTTTCCTCTGCTGATGGGAGGACTAAATTGAAAGATAGTCTTTCATCTACACATTTTTTCCACAGATATATCAAGTGCTTCTAAGTTAAACCTACAGTCAATAATATATGATTTCTACACAAAAAGAGGACTCTATTATACTTTAATCCTATATGACTGTTTGTAAGGTGTTATTATGGCTGTCTTAGAGTGAATCATTCCAAAGTAGATTGCTTACAAATTTGTCAAATAACTTTAAAGTCATCCTAACCAGTGCCCACTACCAACATTCATTGTCACAATGAAACCCAGAAATTTTTGCCTGTTTCAGACTAGACTGTCAGTTTAATTGCATGAGATGAATTCATTTAGGACAGTAATTATTAGAATGGGAAAAGTGTGCCGGTAAAGTTTTCCATATTATGCAATACTGTTTCATCTGCTATCATATTTCAGTTTAGCTACCACCAATATACCACCAATCCTTGATATGGAATATATTATGCAGTAAATCCTCAATCATTTAGGGTTGCCCTTTGCTTTTCCCCAGATCGTTTCCCATTTTTTCCTATTTTGAAAGACAAATGTCCTGAACTATTGTATTGTATGTATCTCAGAAGTTAATGTTTTATGAAACCATGGGATTTAATTTTGGCTCTTTATAGTACTGTACAATATTCCTTTTACAGAGTAAAAAACATTGAGCATGAAAAATGATCTATAGGACAATGACATTCAGCTACAATCCCATATAGTTTTGCAAATAAATTCCGTGGACATATTCCTGGGATTTATATCCCACATAAGATTGCAGTTGCAGTCTAAAATATTATTACATATTAATATAATTCTTTTCATTTCATTACATTAAATATTTATCCTAACTATTATGGTTTCTGAAAATAAATAAAAACATTAAAACCTGTATTTATTGCAAATATTTTTACATCATTTCAGAAGCCAGTTTATAAGCAGAATTAAAGCAAGAATACACAATATATAACAAAACACTACCAATTATAAAATATCAATATATCAAAAAAATAAGTACAATTATAACTATAAAATCATGGTGCTCTATAACATTAGTAACAAATAATTGTTCTATGCTCAACTATCTTGCTACATTTAGCTAAATAAAACAAATTCAGGATTCCAGGAGGTGATTGCCATTTAGTGATCTTTGAGAACTCTTGGTAAACTAGCAAGAGTTTGTAGAGTGGAAGCAATAAATATATCCCCCCCCCCTTCTCAAAAGAGAATAAGGATGATCTGGGAAACTACAGATCTCTCAGTTTGACATCTATATTAGGCAAGTCCCAAGATTATTAAACAGCATGCTTGCAAGAATTTGACAGGCATGCTGCAATTAATAGAAACAATTTTGTTCCAAATATTTTCTGCCAGTTTTTTCCTCCTTTGATAGAGTAACTAGCTTAATAGATCAGAAGAAGGCCAAAGATGTGAAAAAGATTGTAACTCAAAAAAGCCTTTACAAAGTCTGTGATTATGTTAAATAGTAAAATATGGGCTAGATAATGTAACTATTAAGATAGAATCTTAATTGGTTGAATGGCCACACCCAAAAGTGTGCTCATGAATGGCTTTATTTCAGCTTATAAGTATTTAAGAGAATGCCATAAGGTCCTATTCTAGCCCATGTGTTCAAATCAATGGTTAATTGCTGCATACACTGTTCTTGTGGTATATTCAAACTTAAACAATATTAATGAACAAGTAGCACTGATGTTACATAGTTTTGGTAATGAAATGTCTGCAAGGAAACAATCAACCATAGAGCAACAAGGACTTGTCATTAATGAAAAACTGGACAGCCTACTATGTATTTCTCAAAAAGTTCTCTACCAGACCAAAGTTATTTTGGACTTTGGGAGGACATGTGGTGATCTGAAGACAGCTCTGTGAAAGTGTATCCAATAACTGTGGCAAAAACCAGTGTCAGCTTTCCAGGTGACAGATAGATAAGCTAATTCTACTTTCTTGTAAGATGACATTAACATAATCTTGCCAGTCTAAAAGTAAAATATATCTTGCCATCTTTTATTATAGCTGAATCAATTAGAGCAGGTTCTTCCAAAGTTTCTTTCACTGACTATTAAGCAACTGCAGGTTTCTCCCTCTCTTTTCTGATCTTTCCTTAGGCAGCATCTCTTGCACTCATTCTTAAAGGTCATTCCCACACATTATTATGCCAAAGAACTAAGAAGTGGACGGGTTCCTTTGAACCTCTCTGGGAATGGTAGTAGATGTGCTCTTGAAGGTTCTTATGAGGTGATCACAGGATAGTAGTTTTCCATAAGTTTGAACACCTGGAGATGACAGGATTAACCATCTTGTTTGCAACCATAGTGGAGACTTTGCAAACCTCACTTTCTAATTATTTTTGGGAAATAATTTTAAATAAATAAGTTTAAAAACACCAGGTGTGTGTCTTACAGAAAATTTTAATCATAACATTGATAATAGATAAGATATGGGCTGAATAAATGTAAAAGTTGTGAAAAGTCACAAAATTTGTTTATATTTGTGACGAATGTCACAATATATTTCTTTTCTTTTTCTTAATTACATTTTTATTTTTTATTTCTTTTTATTAAAAATGAACGTTCTTAGTAAAAAGTATATATTTTATATTCTTGTAAAAAGTTATCTAGCAGACCAAATAACTTATATGGATCCTCATGTTGACACAGCTTCAAAAGCTTCATAATATATCTTACAATCAACTCAAATTATGCTTATAGGAATCCTAGTAGGATCTTGCTTATATTTACTACATGCATAATTCCAACAATGCTGATTAAGATGAGTAACTACCTGGTTACTTTTCAGAACTCCCTTAACTGAGTTTTTGAAGATTTAACAATTAATCCTGTCTTGCTGACTTCTGAATCTGGGCCTTCTGCCAATTGGAACTTAGGTGATAAAGATACCAATAAAGAGTTGGCTGCTGTCCCAAAGAGTCTTAGGTAGGCAGAACTGTGCTTCTGCTTGGATGAATTAAGTGCTACAGGATTTCCTACCTTTGCAGCAGAAACAGTAGTTAGAAACTCATTTATCCTGGAATGAACAAGATCATATTCTTTAGAAATTAAAGGGTTGGCAGAAGAATCCTATAAATCTGCTTTCCAACAAAAGAAGACTATCATAACTGCAGATTTGAATTTGTCTTCAGGGAAACAGAAACAGGTAACCAATATAAACAGTAACTATGACTGTCTTCATTATTGTCTTCAATGGCCTATTTAACAGAACACACCTCTTACAGGATTAGAATTAGATTGCATTTCTTTTGGGGCCCATTTAAGACTTTGTCATCTTAGATTCTGGCTGAAGGAAGTCTACTTGGAAAACTCCTTAATTCCAAAACCTTGCTCAATAGATTTTCTTTCAACTTAAGAAGACAAATTAATGATATGGCATATTTTGGCATATATTTGGCATACATCATTAACATAGAAGTTGAAAAGCAAGGGGGCAAAAATGCATCCCTGTTTAATCCCCTTTTGAATTTTGATCAGCCTTTAGAGGGACCCTTGCATATTACACCTAACCTTGAGGGATGTTTTAGTATGTAAGGCACTTAACAAATGGAGAAGCCTATGATCAATTGAAGCAGCTTCCAGCTTCTCCCATAGCTTAGTCCTGGTAACTGTAACTGCATCTGCCAATAATTCTGTTATCAAGTTTAGGATATCCTCTTCCTTATCTTCCATTATATTTTGAAATCTTAAAAAGTATGAGGGTCTTTCCATCTCCATCCCAGCTATCGTCTTCTAGTTCTCCATTTATTTGCATCAATTTCTGATTTTCATCTTTTAAGATTTCTAATTTCTGATCAACCTCGGTTGATTTATCTTCTACTTTTTGGATTCTTTGTTGATTATCTGTAATCATCTGTTAAACATTTTCAAATTGAGAGTCCATGTTGTTAATTTTTTGATTCATTTTATCAAAATCATTTCTCATCTCCTCATGATTTCTCGTTGTAACTGCCGTGTGAGTAGCGATTGCCTCTTAAATTGCTTGTAGAGTTGCTTGAGTTTCCTTTTGGAAGTTATTAGCCTTTTTTTGTTGGAGCATTGTATCAACTGATCTCTGATAGACTGGACTTGCAGAAGCAGAAGAGGGAGCAGAAGATCCTTTTTTTCCAACTCTATATAGATTAGGGACGCTCATCTTTATCTTTTAATCATACTTTATAATCCACCAAGTAAATCAAAATTTATAATCCCACAGGCTCCTAACAAATAGGAGAGGTAAATAATAAAAATAGTGAGTGGCAAAAAAGAGCAAAAGGGAAAAAAGGGGAAAAAAGGAAAAAGAAGAAGAAAATTAAAAAATATACCTCTGGAACGAACTACCCCCCGAGATCCGGACGATTCCGGATCTCCTAGCTTTCCGCCGCGCCCTCAAGACATGGCTTTTTCAGCAAGCGGGTCTGGCCTAGGGTGAATTTTTAAATAGGGACAATTTTAATGATTTTAATAAGACACAGCGACAAATATTTGTTTTTAATTGGTTTTATTGGGGATAATGTTTTATATTGTTTTAATATGCTGTGAGCCGCCCTGAGTCCTGTGGGGAGAAGGGCGGCATATAAGTCCAATAAAAGTAAAGTAAAGTAAA
>NW_015386750.1:263307-265867 GCF_001527695.2 Protobothrops mucrosquamatus
ACAAATAATAATGGAGAAAGTGGACAACCTTGTCTAGTACCTTTTTGTATATCTATAAGTTCTGTCAAATCTCCATTAATAATTATTTGAGCACATTGTTTTTGATAAATCGCTTTTATAGCTGTTTTAAATTGATTTCCAAAATTCATATAGTCCAACATTTTATTTAAGAAGTGCCAGTCCAATTTGTCGAAGGCCTATATACCAAAATTTGTAATACAAAGTGTTCTGTTCAAAGATATTTCTTGTTATTTACTCTTTCAAAACAGCTTGTAAAAATTCCAGGTTAAGCTGTATTTGTAATCCAGGAAAGTCAGATGACTTCAAAAACAATTTTTATTTATAATTGTAATCCATCCTGTAGAAAAGGGCAATCCAAAAAGAGTCTTGTCTTTTTCAGCCACAACATTCAGGACTATAAATTCCAAGGACACCAAAATGTTTAAACTATAAGCTGTGTCTTGGCATACAGCCAAGTTTTAAAGCTCCAATCAAAACAACTCGGTAAGATAAAAAAAAAGAGGGGGAAAAAAAGCAAGATTAAATGTAGTTCTCAGTTTTGTCACTAGATGTCATTAGATTCCGTTCCCACCATACTTTAAAAAAAGTTTAAGAAGTTAAAACCCAATGGTTTCCAAACAAGGAATAAACAAAAAAGATTTATAAATCCAAGTTTTCCAAATTATCCTTCTTTTATGCCAATATCTTCACAATATTGTTATAGGTCAGTTTTAATTTCCCCAAAGCTTAAACCACCACCATTCAGGAGGGAGGGGTAAGGAAACCCCCCCTCCCCGGAGCTTGGAGATTTCTTGCTTTTGAATGCTTTTTCCCAGAACCGGTATTTCTGCTTGTAGAGAGATAAGGAAAGTAGTCTCACCCGGATGAGCTGTTTTGCTTTCCGGTTTTAGAATTCATTGTCTCCAATGTTCAGCTGCTTCTGGCTGACCACATGGGTGCGGTCAGCCTTTCTTCCTGCCGGTCCTGAAGGCTCCTTTGGCCTGCGATCTGTAAAGTTTCACCCTTTGACCAGTTGCCTCTATGGGATGACTTTCAGTCCTATTGGACTCCCTAGCTAGTAGAAATCAGGTTTGGGGAAAACGGAGCTTCATTCCCCAGTACCCATCTTGCAACAAGGTCACTTTCTAGGTATGATAGAACTTCAAAATTTTCTATATAATATAGTAAATCCATATATGTTAGGATATAATCAATAGTTTTGGTCCCTGCCATAAATGTAAACTTGCCAGGATAATCACCAGCCCATGAGCCATTGGATATGAAAAAAAATAAGTCTATTCACCATCTTTGCAAGACGGTGGCCAGAATAATTTGCTCTATTATCTTTAGAGAGTTGTGTGAGGGAGGTGCTGGTAATATTGGAATCTCTAATGGTGGGTATTGATGGCATTTCATAAATAGTGTGTAATCATCTAGTCCCAATCTAGCATTGAAGTCCTAATAGGATCCTGCCATTTGGGTGTTCCATGAGGAGTTTGCTAACATAGTGTTCCGGCTCCATCCATACAGCAGTGCTTTCAGCTTTTCTTTGCAATGTAGGGAGATAAATATCAATTATTAAAAGCAGGATCAGAGGAGAAGGGCCATAGCCATATGTTTTATGGAGGAGAAGGACCATAGCCATATGTTTTAAAGGGGCAATATGTGTGGGCTCCACTCTCAAGTTGGTAGAAATTAATATACCCAGCTCTCATTTCAGTCTCCCTGGGCCTCTGCCAGGCCTTCATTCTAGCTTATTAGAATGATAGCCATTAAGCAGGAGATCATCAACAGTCCAAGTCTCTTGTACGAAAATGATATTCTTACTTATCAGAGGATCAGAATAATTAAGGACTCTAAATCTATACCACCCAGCTACATTCCATACATTTCTTGCACTGGTATCAGAAGACCAGGAGAAGGGTTAAAAAATAAGATGTACTCTTTATTATACTAGACCATATTCGGGTTATTACACCAATAACAGCATTATGTAAAATCTGATAAAGTGCTATTTCTCAGCTTCTTTTCTGAGTATACAAACTCAGAAAACAGATAGACATGCTAACACATAGAGTGGTAGCAATATGTATATAAGGTATACCAAAGTAGGATTTTTACTATAGAGTAATAGGAGGTTCCCCATATCTAGTATATGGCATTTTACATCTGAACTTCGTGAAAAGGGTAGACTATTTAGTGCACTCCAGAGCTGATAGAAATTTTGTAATTGCAACCACAAATATGGTTAATTGGCATTCTAGGCTCCATGGCTATATTGCATAAGGGAAATAATACTGCTGCAAAGGCATAAATTTTCTTTTCTACATCATCATTCTGTTACAAGTCAAGCCTCCCTCCACAGGAAAGAGATTTATGAAGTCCAGTCATATAATAGCTATGCTTAATCTAATATAAGTATTAAGTAATTGTATCACTAAAAATGTTCATTTAAAGTATGCGATTTTGTGCTTCTTTTAAAATGTAGTATAGGTAAAACAACAACAATAACAAAGCATACATACATACATACATACATACATACATACATACATACATA
>NW_015386750.1:269328-272636 GCF_001527695.2 Protobothrops mucrosquamatus
GCCGAACAAGGCCGAGGCTGCTGAGGATGGAAAGGCCGAACAAGCCGAGCAAGCCAAACAAGCGACAAACGGCAGGCGACAAACGGCAGACCCCTCACGCTCCCGGAAAACTCACCAGGGAGGTCGACCTGGGGACAGATAGATCTTCAGAATCTTCGGGGGTCTCCAAGGCCCCCCCTCTGCCCATCTTCGGCTCCATTACAGCGGAGCTACGAGACAGGCGTCCACCATCTTTCAGGCATGCGCAGAAAGTAAACATGACCAAGAATAGTAATAGCAGTTTTTAAATAAAGTGTATTATTGCTGGAGTTTGTGATTAATGCATAATCATGAAGTTTGTACAACATGCCATGAAAGGTTAAAATAGAGTTGGGTAGTTTGTCGTTCAGTGTTGAAAGTTTTGCTATTGAAAACAACTTAGCAATTACAAAAATGCATGACTTTAAAACAAAAGACAACAGTGTCTGATATTGTTATGATAAAATTCCACATTTAGTGTGATTTATTCTACAATATATATTTTGTCTGGAAAAAAAAATCTAGAGATCAGTTTTGATTTAGAGACAAAAAATAAGTTGGACAGACTTAAGTAAGACTTTTGATATTTTCCACAATGTATTCAGCAATTTATTTGACTGATATCAAATCCACTTTCCTGATACTAAATCAAATAGGTTGATACAAGTTGCATTATCTCTTAATGTACTTTATAACTTGATACATGAAACTGAATTCACAACTATATCACTGAAAGAATAAAAGACCTAAAGAATTATAGTTTCATTCCAAATATTTTTACAGAAGTTTGGAGGTAATGCTTTTTCCGGTTCAAATGTTTATTTTGCTAGTCAACTGCTAGTGAGCCAGCATTTACTGTAGGAAGAAGAGCTAACATGAAATATTGGTAGGATCATTAATCTAAGGGGACTCCATAATGTAAAGACCACAAGAACACTATGTGATGCAATAAGTGAGATCGAGGAGCTAAGATGCAATAAGTGAGATCGAGGAGTTAGAAGCCATGAGATAGAATGATAAAACTGCACACTCTGTTAGTTGAACTCACTAGAAATTGGTAATACAGTGGTACCTTGGTACTTGACTGCTTCAAAACTTGTTGAATTTGGTACTTGACACATTTTGACATGAAAATGTTGTCCTGATACTCATTGTTTGTTTGGTACTCAAGCACTGTGATAGGAAAAGAGGGATGGCTGTGGAGAATTGTCAGGAAATCAGTCATGATGGGAAGGTTGGTGCAAAAGGAAGAGGGAGATGGCTGCAGAGGGCGGACAGGAAGTTGACCATGCTGGGAAAGTTGCTGACATAGGGAAAAAAACAGACAGGAAGTCCTTCCTGGGCAAAACAAAGGGTCACATGGTAAGTCATGTGGTTTGCTTGGCACTTGTCATTTTTAGTACTCATCACATCTCCTGGAACCAATTAATGACACATACCGAGGTATCACTGTATTAATTTCAGAAACCTGAAATTTTCTCTGTCATTCAAAAAAAAATGACAATAGCCATCATTTTTCTAGCAGCAATAATTTAACTTCCCTTTGCAGAATAACTTTAGGAGTTTAAAAAAAAACAAAAAAAATATTTTCATTATCATCTCTCTCACAAAATCTATTAGTAGATTTTGATTTGACTATTAGGACCATTAAGCAATTGTCTGAAATTATGACTGTATTGGATGAAGGGACTTATGACCTGCAATAAAGTTGTGGCTGTTGCTGCACCCCCACATTCATTTGAACAAAATTTGGGTGCTTGGCAATCCACTTGTCCTTACAAGCAACCATAGAGAAACTGCAGCTATCCCCACCAGCCTATCTTCCTCCCCATTTCATACCTGGCTGGATCCCTACAATATCATCTCACAAATCTATATTCAGTACTGAATTGCCAAAATAGTGTATCCACATTTTTACAATACATCAGTGAACTGAGGTTTTGACTCTCTATGATCATGAGGAAGGGTGAATATCTGGAACTTTGTATTTCTTTTAGTTCTCAATTTATGTTTATAGCATTTCTGAACAGTTAAAACATTTACAATGGACATGTCTTTTAATATCCCTTTAATATAGCCATTTAACAGTCACTGTAACATAATTAAGGAAAATATCAAAGTGAAAGGATAATTTATTCTTTCCACTGATTTCTTTCTGCCAACATCTCAAAGAATGTTTTGAGGCAAGAAAAGTGATAGAATTGTCAAGCATAAATTAATGATGCGGTCCTCATAATCAGGGCACAGACGTTATGCTGCAAAATGGAACATATAACTAAATGTTTTATTACAATGTGGACACTGCAGTGGAAAGTAAATTCTCACAGTAACAAATTGCTATTAGCATCAGTCTCAGCAGTCATTTTTAAATGAAACCTATCGATATTTATGCTCTGTTAGCAATATCTGTCTAGCTCTAAGGAAACTAGATTCTCTGCCCTCTGTGTTGTGACAGCGTAAAGATGATGGATACTAATGATAACTTTTGTCACAGACTGTGCTGCCACTGCTGGTATGGTGCATAATATGCTACTTTTTACACACCAACTTATAGATACAAGAAATCAGAACAGTTCCTTATACCTGCTGTCATTCCAATATCTTTAATGCCTTAAGGTCTGAGGGTTGTGCTTGGGCTGCTCAGTAAATGAATATTTTTCCTTTCACATTATTATGTAATAGAGATTTCTGTTTACATGCAATTACACATGAACACAAACATAAACATATCACCTTTGCGGGATAAATATAATTAGAAGTGTGGTATTATCTCACTTTGATTCAAATCATAGATTGGAATCATTGATCAGATCCAATCTGACCATTTGAATCAACTCTGAAAATTAAATTGATTTGATTCAATTTTCTGGTTCAATAATTTGACTTAACTGGAAAATTTAATCAAACTGTCTTTAAACAATCTCCAAGTAGGTTCATGCAGTCCTTGATTTAATAATTGTTTGAATGTCAAATATATTTATATGCAATATAAATTCTTAGTATACCACCATACATTATTTACGATGGAACTTAACATGTCCAAAGTAACTTTATATATATATATATGAGGGAGGTGGGAGGTATCAGCTCATTTATTCATGCTGTGTGGGCATTTTTCTATCTCGATGGCTTCTCTGATTATTCTGTTGTTAAAGTGTTCAGTTTTGGCGATAGTTCTGGTCTTTTTAAAGTCAATTTTATGTCCTGTGGCTTTAAGGTGTTGGACCAGGGAAGAAGTTGGTTCCTCTTTTCTGACTGAGTTCTTGTGTTCTTCAATGCGTGCATTTATT
>NW_015386750.1:274112-276037 GCF_001527695.2 Protobothrops mucrosquamatus
TAGATGAAGTATGTGTTGGATAGGCAGTGGTTGGTCAGATCTAGGATGTGCTTGGGGGGGTTATATTTGTTTTGGATAGCTGTCAAGGCTTCTTTGATTGGCACTTGGGTGAAGAGGGATATGACATTGAAGCTCACGAGTAGGTCACTGGGCTGTAAGTTTTGTTTCTTTATGATCTCTATGAACTGGAATGAGTTTTATATATATATATATATGGTTAGAAATAACACTGAAGACAAACGAGTGACTCCTGGGTATATCCATAATAGGAAACAAAACGTGAGCACTAGGAGGTTGTAAAACAGTTAAAAGTTTTAATAAAACATTAAAAACCTTTAAAAGAATATTAAAAAGGACCTAGCTTTCGTTGCATCCTACCAACATCGTCAGGGTAAAGAATAACTCAGTGGGAGAAACCATTTATAGGCCAGCCAACACCTGCGCCCGGGCCCTAGATCTCGTGATGGGTCCTGGATAACCAATCGATGTGTGCTCCTCATCACTCTCTTTAACTGTCCTTGCGTTGACACTCACACCCCCATTCCTCCGTGTCCGTGTCCGTGCACTGCTGGCACCTTATAAGATCATGGTGGCGCACAAACCCAGCCGGACATTGCACTCGTGCCTTATGAGACCTAAAGACCCACTCCCCATGGCAGACAAATCTGGGGTGGTCTACAGAATTGACTGTGAGGACTGCGCCAGTAGCTACGTGGGGGAGACTTCCAAAAGGGTTAAAACGAGAGTTCAAGAGCACAAATTGGCCGTAAAAAGAGGGGAGCAATATTCTCAGATCTTCACCCATATGGCAGAGTCTGGACATAGGTTTGGCTTTGATGCTGTGGAGGTGATTGCCAATGATGCCACCAAAAGTGGCAGGCTACTTAAGGAGGCCTGGTTGTTGCGCGAGGGGTCCATTAACCGGCATATAGACCTGCGCCCAGCATATCTAACTTTAAGGACGTGGGAGACATGCAAGCAGCCGGCATGGACTAACCGCAATAAGAACTGCGACCCTGCCCTTCCTCCCCCACTCGGGAGAGACAATGCCCGAAAAAGGAACAATGGCTTACGTGCCGATACCCCCCCCCGACTTCGGATGCTGGAATGAGGCCGGTGCAGACATTGGAGCCTACGAGTATTGAGAGTGCCTGTGGGTTGTCGCAGGATGAGATGGAGGATAGGAGGGCGACTCTGGAGTTGCCAGCCAGGTGTGCCCGAGAGTTGTCGCAGGATGAGATGGAGGATAGGAGGGCGACTCTAGAGTCGCGAGCCAGGTGGAGCCGGACGGGAGAAATGGAGGGTGGGGACGTGACTGCTGGGTTACAGCCCAAGCCGGATTGGATGGGGGCGAACAAGGAGCAGAGGAGGGGACAACTAGATGGCACTTGTGTGCCAGGTGAGGCTAAGCATCCTCACGGTGCACGGACACAGAGGAATGGGGGTGTGAGTGTCAATGCAAGGACAGTTAAAGAGAGTGATGAGCACACATCGATTGGTTATCCAGGACCCGTCACAAGATCTAGGGCCCGGGCGCAGGCGTTGGCTGCCCTATAAATGGTTTCTCCCACTGAGTTATTCTTTACCCTGACGATGTTGGTAGGATCCAACGAAAGCTACGTCCTTTTTAACATTCTTTTAAAGGTTTTTAATGTTTTATTAAAACTTTTAACTGTTTTACAACCTCCTGGTGCTCACGTTTTGTTTCCTATTATATATATATATATCAAAATTTGGATTGCTAACAAAGAATTAAGGGAGTACTGGGATAGCTATTTCTAACCTTATTAGGTTTTCATCAGCCAGACATACCCTTGCTGAGATTCGAACCTGGGCTGTCTGCATGTTAAGCAGAAGTGTTGCCCCTAAGCCACAGGCTCTTTCTCACTTTGTTAGCTACAAGAGACAGGGGAAGAGGATGAATG
>NW_015386750.1:278438-289601 GCF_001527695.2 Protobothrops mucrosquamatus
ATATATATATATATATATATATATATATATATATATATATATATATATATATATATATATATATATATATATACCCATTTCCAACAAAATGAATATCCATACAACTTTATCAAATAGTCCCTGACCACTCAACCCAATACAGTATAACCAACCCAAAACCTAAAAAGAATTACATTGCCATACATCAAGAATATCCCAGAAACCATCAACAGACTACTACAATCCCATGGAATCAGCATAGCACACAAGCCAACTAAAGCCCTTCAAAACTTTGTAAGCAGACCAAAAGACCCAACAACCCATAAATAAAACAGGAATAGTCTACAACATACACTGTAAGGACTGCAATAAGCACTATGTAGAACAACCAGATAGAAGACTGGCAGAACTTATCCACAAACATCAACTAGCAGTCAAAAGGCATGATGAAAATTCCTCAATTCCACAACATATAGACAGATTTAACCATAGTTTCAACTGGAAAAAGGTGACCATCCTACACCAAGCCAAGTCCAAAAATGCAAGGGAATTTCTAGAAGCATGGCACTCTAACAAATCAGCCATTAATACATAGACATTAACAACATCTATATACTATGCAAGAGAGACAATCCACCAGTCCAAAAAAGAAAAAGACTCCAGCACCTCTCCACCAATAATCAGCACTAAGATCAGCAAAGATTAACTCCAAGGTCAACTTCAGACCAACAATCAAGTAAACAAGAAATTGACAATGAAGCCAACAGCAAACACCCAACCAAAGGACTTCTAACACCATCCCCACCCACACTAACAGACAAGCCACTAGAATATAAACTAACACCAAACTGCACTCCTGATTAGGATTGGATAATGAAAAGTCTGCAAGAAAACAACCAAGCTCAGAGAGCAGCAAGGATCCCTCATGTCAATTCTAAGTTACAAATATTTTCCTTTATTATATAATCTTTCTTTGTTAGCCATTGATTTTAGGCCTAAATCATTTTTAAAATAGTAACATAATAACAATCTGTGTTATCCATTATTTTGAAGATATAAAGTTTTAGTCCATTATATTTTTGTAATTCTACATATTTTTGCTCTTCTTTTGGTGTATTTTTTTTTGTAAACATCATTACATCTTTGAATCTAAAAATATTTCCAAAGATATCAAAGGTGTACCAGGATAGTTATAAACTAACATGGTGAAATTCATGGGCAGCCTTCCTTAACTCATGCTGATATATTGTGCTTTCAGTTCTAAAATTGACTTATCTATCAGAATAGTTACAACATTACCATGTTATGATGAAAGCTACAAACATATGTTTATGCATGAGTCTTTCAGCGTGCATAAAGATCGAATGAAAACATTAAAACATTAAAATTCAATGACATATATAAATATTTGTTAATTTTCATGTCATTCCTTCTTTCCTTTTACTCTCTTCTCCTTCATTTCTCCTTTTTATTTTTGGTTCAGAAAATATATCATTTGAGCAAAAATAATGCCAGTTACAGTAAAATATTATAATTTTATTTCACTTATTCTTTTTATGGATGCTTATGATTGTGCCAACCTAAGACATACAGTTTTATTCCTTATTCAACGCAGAACAAATAAATAAAACAACCTAGAAAATATAACCAACTTAATACTTTGATCAATAAGCTATAATTTAACCGTATTGTTCCACATCATTAAATGTATTACACATTAATTTTATTTAATGACCAAAAGTATTTTAATTAAAAAGGAAGACAGGAACATTATTGGATTTACTTACATACATTAGCATATTGTACATATTTCACTGATTCCCCAGAAAATGCAATACAATGCAATACTGCTATTGTGCCAAGAATATTTATTTTCTTTCCCCCCCAATAATTAGTACAAAATACGAAAAAGACAAAATAAAGAAAAGGAAGATAGAGAAAGTAAAGGCCTCTCCTATTTTAGGAATATTTATTTTTAATAATTATGAAATACATTTGAAAATTATAGTAGGCTCATATTTGCATTATTAGAAAGAGTTCAAAGATATGAATAAATATTTATTTAACTATCCAGGAAAAGAATAAATTTAAATTATAATAAATAGCAATTGAAGGCTTATCTAACAAAAATAGGTTCTTTCCATAGATCATGATGTGTCTGCAGGATGCATTCTGAAGTTCTACAAATCCTAATGTATTACTTGATCCAACAAAGTTTTATGTATATTTTTATTTTAATATACAAAAAAAAGATAAAGTAACACATTTTTAAAAACTAGCAAAAACACAACAAGCTGACAGAAAAAAAGTAAGACAAAAGGAAACAACAAAAACATACTGCTATACCAAGAAATCTTTCAGTTTATTTTTAAACAATTGATTAAACCTTGATGAAATGGAATAATATTGTTTAGTCTTTCTATTACACTGATTTTCGGCCAATTCATAAACAGAAAGCAAACACATATAGACAATCAAACATTGTAAATATGTACTTTCATTATATTTTCAAAACTGAAGGCTCATTACTTTTTTGTTAGCTCCTAGGATCAAGTAATTTATAATTATTCATATAGTAATAAGTTTTAAGTTCCTGGAATATAATTCAAAAGTACATTTAAGCCATACTGAACTTTGAAATATGACATTAGGTAATTTACAGATATTAAACTAAAATAAGGAAAAGCAAAACAATCCTATATTACATAAGGAATGCTTCACTCATCTGTTTGGCACTTCTGATATAGTAAGTTGAATATAAAATCTATTTAAATATTCTTTGTGTGCCAGTATATCAAGGATAAAGCTTTGTTTTTTTTAATTAATTTCATTTTAAGATCACAAGGAATATATTTAATATATTTAAAGATCTTTAACCATGTGAAATTTTATCAGTTTTGCAAATAATTAATATGTACCTTAGCAATACTATTTAATGGGTTTTTTTGAAGAAACAAAACAAGTTGGACATTTATAATTGTTTAATTATTAAAAACACATTATACATTGAGTCCATATAATATCTTCTTTGACAGAGAAAGGGGTACTCCTTGCCTTGAAGGAATAATCCCTCTTTAAAATATCTTCACTGCACCCAACACTTCTGAACAGAAACAAGGATTCCAGAGAAATGTGGATTAATATGAACTATTTTTGCTTTTCAATTTGAAATATCAGAAGGCTATGCTAAACCCTGAAGACTGAACGTAACAACAGAAATATGCAGAAACTTTTCTATGGTAACTCGTTGGCAAATGTATCAGTAATATGAGTGTTGTGTGATATAGTGTAGTTTCAGTAAGAATGGCTCAGTGAGAAATATAATACTTATCCCAAACTATTATATTCATATAGAACAAAGCAATGGAATACAAATGAGATTATGTATCTCAGTTATTTATATATTCTCCCATTAATGTAATTTTAATAAAATGTATAGAATAGACCACAAGACTGATTTTTTAAAAATAAGATAATAAAAAGTCCTCTGGTAGCTACAAAAATGATTAAATATCTTATAACTAAGGAGAATATGATTTTAACATATGCCATAATAAAGTAAATATGTATACTATTAAAGATACCTGCATTTTATTAGAGGAGTTATTTTCCTTCAAACTGATGAAAAATAAATCGCTTTAGAACTGTCATTTTGTATGTTTTTTATGTATGTGTGTGAGAGAGTGTGTTTGTGTCTGTGTCTATGTGTCTGGGTGTATGCGTGAGTGAGAGAGAGAGAGAGAGAGAGAGCGAGAGCAGGTAGGGTTTCTCCTGGGTACAAGCTGCAGTGTTCCTAATTTTTCATACTTCAATGAAATCTCAAGAGAACATAGAACTTTTTTCATATTGGAAAGTGCAGACAACCAGGAGGGCTACAGAGTGATAATGATTTCCTGGATAAATATAAAATACAAACATATGTCTATCATCCATATCACAGGAAAATAAATATAACATAAATAAAAAGATTTCTAAGGTACTTTGGAAATGATAAAAAAAAAATTATCTGAAAATAAAACTTTCAGAAAATTAGAAATATTTGCTGCAGCATCAATAAATATTATTTCTACAAATAAATCTCAAAATTGAATCTGAAAGATTGACCAGCTCTTTTTTTTTTCATAAAATTTTTATTATTTTGAATTAAACAACAAATACAAATGATGCATCTTCATACACCAGCAAGAAATAAAGATACTCAAAACATTTTCGGATACGCTCGGCAGTCCCCGCCTTGCCTCCATCCTCATCCACTTTCCTCTCCTCCCTCCCCCTAAACCCACAACCTCTCCTCCTTCCTTCTTGCCACCTCCCTACATCCCCTCTGCCTTCTTAACCACCTCATCGAGTGCAGTTTGGGGTACCAGCCGAGCATATCCTCTTATTAATACAATTCCATTATAAACCTATATTAATTAAATACATCAATATAATTTCCCCTTAATCCCCTCCCCTCCCCGACTTCCCAGAACTAATTACAGGATTAAACACACCTCATAAAGCAATCAGTTATAAAAGAAACTTTAACTCAAATAATAAAAAAACAAAAATTATACTCTATTTTAACACCAAAACTCAAAATATAATTATCCATCTTCCCCAAATCCAAATATCTAAAAATTAAACTTTACCATTTCTCTTATAATCATAGTCCCATTAAATACAAAATTTAAATCCTTTAGAATAATATAATTAAATATCATTAATCATCTAATGTCTTATAACAAATTCAAACCATAGTATTAATCCAAAATTTTAAAAATATAAGCTTCAAAAACATTCCTTATTAATCTGTCCCAGCTCTCCATTTTGCATCTCCCTCCAGTTTTTCATTCTTTTTCACATCACTGATACAAAATCAACCTTCAAAATCAATAAGTGTTCTGCCTTTTACATTTTATAATGTGTGCGAAATTTTTGCAAGTAGTAAGCCTGTAAGATTCTTCCAAAGACACAAACAGCAACATCTTCAGCTGGTTTTCTCTGATGCATGACCCGTAAATTAATTCTATATAAGCTTTTTTTTTCTCAAAATTTCAGCAGGGAGGTACACCAGAACCATAACCAAATCTGTTACAGCTTCCTTTCCCAGCTTTTCAAACTTATCATTTTCCAAATCTCCACAATATAGCATATCATTTTGGGGTATTTCCATAACATCTTTTTCAACCTCTTCACATAATTTATCCGCCCGTTGCTCTGTGCAATCTGGAACTATAAACCTCTGAAGAGCAGATGCCACAGTTTCATATGATTCTTCCAATCTCTTAACCCAAAGATCTTTAACTTCCACACCATGTTGCTTAACTGCTTGCATCAAAACATCCTGTAAGTCATTTATAATTAGAGATAAAGGCATTTTCAGTAGATTCCACTCAGCAACCAAAAAAATAAAATAAAAATTTCTTTCTCACTTTTTTTCTCAGTTCCGCAGCCATTTTAAAACCATTCTCCAGACTTCTTTAAATATCACTTCAATAATCCAAAAGGATAACAGTATTAATATCACCAACCAGTAGGCATCACAAATTCATTGCAGCTAAAACTTTCCAGAGCCGGAGAAGCAACAATGTATCTCTATCCAGTTAGTAACCAAAAGAGAGTGAAACTAAAAAACGAAAGTATTCCAGAGAAATGGCAATTCTGCAGCCATTTTCTCTCACTTTAAATCTCCACAAAAAATGGAAGATGCTAGTATATTTTCAGAGTCAAAGTCACGAACAGTTCACTGTAACTCCAAACCTCCTGTTTAGTTCCGTCTGCTTATAATTTGAGTCCAAATACCTTTCAGTAGCAGAGGTGGGAGCTGCATCTGGCTTCGCTCCAAATGAGTAGGAGCGAAGGCATCATGGGGCGCGGAGAACGTCCAGACTCCGGGAAAGCTAGCATCTCTCACCCCCCGATTAAAGCAAAACCAGGGTGAGAGGAAGCTCTAACCCTATATGGACTAACTCACCCCCCTCTTCACCCGAGGGGTGAGGTTCCGAACCGAGAGACAGCTGACGAACGCTGTCTCTTCAGGCTTTGACGCGCTCCCAGACGGGCGGCTAACAAAAGCCGCCATGCGGTGCAGCCTGTCACCACCGGAAGTCGACCAGCTCTTTATATTAATTTATGATGGACACCAATTACATGCAATGATCCAGTGAAGAGTGATAAACACATTAAGGATAAGGAGATAATACCTTTTCAGAAAAAAGTTTTAAGAAATTGAATGCTTTGGCTTAATAAGATACAGTGTGAAAACTGCCTTAAAATAATTCAATAGTTCAGTGACAATCATATAGAGCAGGGTTCCCCAACCTTTCCATCTTGGTGGACCGGTAGAAATGTTGGCAGTGGAAGGAGATGGGGAGAGAGATGATTTAATGCATGTGCATTCTCCGAATTCACAAATGTGTGCATGCATGTGTGGTCGCCCACCACTTCCACAGTTCTGAATGGATTGTGGACCAGCACCAGGCTGCAGACTAGAGGTTGTGAACTCCTGACATAGAGACCATAATTACTTCCTATTTCACTAGACTTTTGGAGCAACTGGGATCTATAAGTGAAAGCATTCTGGGAAAAGATTAAAGGGAAAAATATAATACAAATTTTAAGACATCACAATCTTAAATGGAGATCGTTATTTAAAATATTGTCTTTCATAAAATAATTTTAACACAGCTACATAGTACCAGTCAGAGTCTACATCAGCAATGACATGATATAGGTGATTTTTTATATATATCTTTCCATTTTAGAAATTGTCCCATGAATTTTTTCTTATTGCCATCTGTTAAATCAAACAAATCTCTCCCCCCACCCCCCACCAACTATTAGCAGTAATGTAAATTGTATTGCACTGAGACAGTCCAATAAAAATCTATTTAATTAAATCTGCCTGGATTAACATCAACTCTCTAGTGCTTTAGATTGGAATCTTTCTCAGGCTCAGATAAAAAAGGATTAAAGATGCAAAGTTGAGTTTTGCTACTACCTTTTTTTCAATAATTGTATTAGGAACTATATTAAATAAAACTAATACAAGAATCTAATACAAAAATACATTAAAAACAAAAAAGGGGGGAAAGTGTGTGAAAAAAAGAGCTAGTAAGGAACTAGTTCCAAAAGGAATTAGTAAGAGAAAGAAACTTTCGCTCTCATTCACAGCAAGTATATGCAATATTAATACCTTGTCACTGTCTCTTAAAATAGGAGTCCCCAAACCTGGGGCTATGGCCCATTACCAGGCTGTGGCCTATTTGTAATTGGTCTGTGCAAGTGCATATGCACATATCTCAACTTGTGCAAGCAGCGGGCCAGTGAGCATTCACACACATGCATCCTGGCCCACCATTCACACAAGTTGAGCTGTGCACTTGCTGTGCTGCCCCATTCACTCACACACATGTAACTGTGTTTAGTGAGTTTATTAATATTCCCCAGCAATTCCTTTCACCAAAACTCAGAATTGTCCCAATTAAGCCCAGCCACGAGTAGGCCAAGATTAGTCCACAGAACAATGGCCTAATAGTCCATAAAGCAATTGAAAGCTGTTCAAACAAAATAACTCCACCAGACAAACTTAAACCCACACACAAGAGGGCTCGTTAGGCAAGAAACGTTCAGAGTCTCCAAAGCACAAATCAGTTCCAAACACAGTGTCAATCCAGAATGAAGCGGGAAACATGACAACCAAAACCACATAACTAGAAAACAAACACATTGTTCCCAGCTATGCCTTCATCTGTCTGTGGTGATAAATAGCCAGCTTCTGGTGCATCAAGACGGAAAAAGCTCTCAAGTAGTCTGGCTGACCTCCACTGCTCCTGCCTTTTCTCTGCCCTATGTGTTTTTGGATCAGATGCAGAAGGTAGGACCTCCTCCTCTTTGCTGGCCATCTGCCATTGCAAGCTTTCCCTAGCTGAAGCCTCCTCCAAATCTCTTCCATACAGCTGTTCAGAACCATCAATCAACTCAGTTCCTGACATGCCAGGAACAGGTTCATCCTCCCCTGAGCTGACCTCTGAGGAGGTATCTGGGGAATCGACCACATAACACTTGCACACAGGCTGACTGCTCACGCGGCCCAGTTTCCCTCTTTCCACCCAGAGCAGGACCACCAAGCTGCAAAGGTTGGAGACCATTGTTTTAAAAGACAACCAAAAAGGTCCAGTGAAATGTAACAGAAATACCAAGTAATATAATAGAAATACCTCTCCATTTAATCTAAATTTTCTTCATCCCTATCTTTAATAATAAAAAAATCTTATCCCAATTAACAATGAAACATTGCAAAAAATTAAAAACTATTAAATATTATCAGAAATAGTAAGTCCTTATTTACAAATCAAAATTAATAATGTGAATATTGCAAACAAATCCATTACACCTAGATAAGCATTAAAAAAAAAACTATCTGGTCAAGATAACCATTAAGTATCACCAGAGGTAGCAATTCATTATTTAACCACAATCAAATAAACCAATTTTGTATATATATTTTCTTCTTTTTGCTGGCAATTCTTAAATGTGATAGAGAAAATTATAACTCTTGTTTTCTTCTATTGTTTTTGTCTCTATTTTTCAAAATTCTTACAGTTTTATCCAAGTCCATTTGTAATTTCTGTGCAGTAAGTGCAGTAGATCTCTTTTACTTCAAGTTTGAAAAACATTGCTATAGCTACATATTTTGTGACTGCTGGCATAAATGAACTTTATGGCCATTCATAAAATATAGCCTTATAAATATTGTAAACTCCTAGGTCCCAATATCAGCAAACAATTTTGAGACGTAGGCAAGTTTCTCTTTAGAATATAGCCACTATTCCTATTGTGCAAATATAAAACCATGGTTAAATTGTATTTATTGGATTGGAACAAAATTTAAATCACAAGATTTAAACAATAGGTCTTATAATAATGTATCTACATTTATACCTTTCTGTTTAAAGCAAAATAAAATATCCCTGCAAAGTACTTGTCTTGGCATGATCATTTTTGTATCAACAAACTGAAAAGAGTACAAAGCTTGAAAGATAAGTTTAAAAGGATGGATGGACTGGCATACAAAGAAAGATTGGAGGAATTAAATATGTATAGCTTGACTAAACAACAATTAGGTTGGGAATAGAACTGTCTAACAAAATGTGAAGGTAAACACCAAGGAATGAAGTAATTATTCAAAAGTATGAAGCACATATCTAGGCATAATGAGATTATGTTGCACAAAGGACATTTTAGAGTGATTCTAAAGAATAAGTTTATAAAAGATAAGCAATTGAAAATTGTTTCCTCTAGAGAAGTTATGATTTTTAAAATTCCAGTACAGCATTGTAAATATTTATAGGCAGTGAAAAATACTAGGTTCAAATGCCTAATAACCTTAAAACCCAAGACTGTTTGCTCAATGTACTCAGTCTGATTACTAAATTAACATATTTTCTGCGTTTATACATTACATTGAACCATACACTAGCCAAGTGTATTATATTCACAAAATCTCTAAAAGATAAATTAGCTTTACAAATTGTGTTATTATTCTTAAATCTTTCACTAACCTGGTGAAATGGACTAGCTAAAAACTACCAGTCTGTGGCTTTTCACAATCCATGTGATTGTGAAAATAAAGGTGAAAAAGTCCATTATGTAATGCTTATTGACTTCAGAAGATATAGAATGTGATGTAATAAAAGAGTAATTCAGTAATACATGTAAAAACAAGAAAAGCACAAAAATTAGAGAAGAGTATCATATATGTTCAGAGACAAATTACAAAACAGAATTTGCCCATTATGCTAATTCAATCTTAACTCTTACTCTAGGGCACTAACAAATCTTTGCTCCTAACTTGGATCATCAAAATTATGCTTTGAAGATCAGTGGCAGGTGAGGCAGAGAAAAATAAACAAGAAATGGAGAATGGAAGGAAGATTTTTTTGGATATATTTTAATGACCAGATAACCTGTATTTCTGACAGAATTACTTGATGAAAAAAGTCTAGTGAGGCAGGTCTCTACATCACTCTCAAATTCAGACTTTTTGACCTGAAATTTTACAAAGCTTTTCTCCTATAAATGTTGATGGACTTCCGGTGGCTCGGCGGCTGCCGAAGGGGGTTGTTTTGACAGCCTCCCGTTCAGGACTGCGTAAAAAAACGCCGAAACAGCATTTATCAGCTGTTTGGCGCTTTGAAACTTCTCTCCAGGCAAAGGAGAGAAGGAGAGCTTGCTCGTGAGTAGGAGTCGAGTTCCCTAGCCTCCCTGGGTGTTCCCAGCGAGGTGAAGGTGAGAACTCCTCCGGAGCTCAGAGCTTCTCCGCAGATCAGGACGCCTTCGCTTCAAGCGAAGCCAGACGCCGTCTCCACTTCTGATTTTTTTTTCGAATTAAATTGTGAGTATTTTTCACAGACGGAGCTAACTAGGAAGTCTGGATCTTTTATAAAGAACTTAAAACTTTGACTCAGACTTTTAAGCACTCTTCTCAAGGATTGAAATTGAAAGTTACTTTTTGGAGAAAAAAAATGGCTGCGGTTTGCCGCTTCTTTGTGCTAAAGAGATACTTTTACTTTCCTTCCGGTTGTGGATTGCTACATTGTTAAAACTGTAAAAAATCTTCAAAAATTAAGGGAAAATCTCCAAAAAATCAAGAAAAATTAAAGGAAAATTTGTCTGGCTTTTAACTGTTTGGGACTGTATATTAAAACCTTTTGTAAGCTTCAGAATGGCTTCTAAACGTGGTGTAGCCCCTCCAGCACTTAAGTCAGCTGTTTCCTCTCCAGCTGTACAGGCCACGCAACAGAGAGCTAAAACTCCCCCACCTTCTTCACCACCTTATATTACTTTAAAGGATTTACAGGACTCTTTGATGCAGATGCAGATGTCCAAACAAATTGTACAGCAAGTAAGAGTGGAGACAGAAGAGTTGCTTGCTAAAAACAATGATGAACTATGTGAGAATATGTCTCAAATCTTTCAGGGCTTTGCTTTTCATATGGATTGTATAGAGAACCGGGTGGAGGAAATAGGAGAAAAAATGGAAGGGGTGGAGGAGAGAATGGAAAAAGTAGAAGAAACTATAGAGATTGTTCAAAGTGATGTTGTAATGGCACAATTTAGAGAAATGGAACATGCAATAAGAATCAGAGGCCTTCAGGAAAATGTACAGGAGAAACTGAGAGAAGAGGTAACAGCTGCCCT
>NW_015386750.1:291567-323058 GCF_001527695.2 Protobothrops mucrosquamatus
AAAGGCTCCTGGTACTGATGGATTGACGGCAATTTATTATAGAACTTTGTCGGAGGAAATGTTAGAGCCTTTGAAAAGTCTTTTTAATGATATTTTATTAGGAGAAGAGATACCACCATCTTGGAGGGCTGCTTTTATTTCACTTATACCAAAGGAGGATCAAGATTTGTCGCAGCCTAAAAATTATAGACCAATATCCTTATTGAACACGGATTACAAGATTTTTGCAAAAAATTTGGCTAATAGAATGATGCACGTATTACAAAAGATTATACATATGGATCAATCTGGATTTATAAGTGGAAGATATATGAAGAATAATGTTAGACAAGTAGTAAACTTGTTGGAATATTTGGATAAAAATAATCAAATTCCGGCGGCTCTTATCTTTTTGGACGCTGAAAAGGCCTTTGATAAATTGGATTGGCGATTTTTGTTTGGTCTGGTTGATAAAATGAATTTTGGGGTTAGATTTTTGTCTGCGTTGAAGGCTATTTATCAATCTCAATCAGCACAAGTTATTGTGAATGGAGATTTGACAGATGCAATTAAAATTGAAAAAGGCACGAGACAAGGATGTCCTCTATCACCTTTGTTGTTTATCTTGACTTTGGAGATTTTACTAACTAAGGTTCGAGAAACATCAACTATAAAAGGAATAACTTTGGGCAAGAATAACTATAAACTTAGAGCTTTTGCTGATGATCTGGTTTTTACACTATCTCAACCGATTGACTCAACAAGAAATTTGATACAGTTGCTGAATGAGTATGGAAGAGTTTCAGGATTTAGAGTAAATGTTAACAAGACTAAAATATTGTCAAAAAATATGGTTATGAAGGATAAAGAGATTTTAACTAATTTAACTGGTTTTGAAATTGTGAAGAAGGTGAAATATTTGGGTATTTATCTTGCTGCCTCTAACGCTAAACTGTATAAAAATAATTATGAAAAGTTGTGGATAAAAATTCAAAAGGATTTAGAAATGTGGAAAAAGTTGTAGTTGTCATTATTGGGGAGAATCTCTGTGGTTAAAATGAATGTTCTTCCAAAATTTCTTTTTCTGTTTCAGATGATACCAATTTTAAAAAAAGACTCTAATTTAGAAGCTTGGCAAAGAGGGATTAATAGTTTTGTTTGGCTAGGAAAAAAGCCGAGGGTAAAATTCAAAATTTTGCAAGATGCACGTGAAAGAGGGGGACTTAAGGCTCCAAATTTAAAATTGTATTATGATGCGGTGGTTTTGACATGGATTACTGATTGGATTAATTTAACTAATAGAGATATACTGATTCTTGAAGGTTGGGACTTATATTATGGATGGCATGCATATTTATTTTTTGATAAGAAAGTTGATCATGTTTTTAAATCTCATATTTTAAGAGTGGCGATTTTGAGAATTTGGAAAAAGTATTATCATAAATTAAATTTTAAGATACCAATGTGGGCAATTCCGGAACATGCAATACAAGGAGTAACTAGGGGAGTTAAATTAGAGGGAATTACTTNGGTGGACATGTAGGGATGTTAAAGCTTTTTGGATTAAGATTTGGTGGAATATTCAACAGATTTTTAAGAAAAAGATAAAATTTACACCGCAGTTATTTCTATTGGGTATCATGGACAATTTGGATCAAAAAGAAATGACACTGATGTTGTATTGTATAACAGCAGCAAGGACATTAGTTGCTCAAAACTGGAAAAAAAAGATATTACCAACTATGGATGATTGGAGACAGAAAGTATCATATTTTGCAGAGATGGCAAAAATATCCGCGTACTTGAAGGAACATTCTCAGGAAAAATTTGTCTCAATATGGAGAAGATGGATAGATTATATTCAGAGAAAGAATGAACTGAAAAATTATTATGTAGCTTTTGATTAAAAATTTAGAATAAAATTAGGTATATTACATATTGATATAACTTAAAAAAAAATTTTTTTGTTGTAATTTAATGTTATTTTAGAGTCACAGTAATTTTGTACTAGTGTGTAGTAATAATGAGTAGTTTTGATTAGTATTGGATGATTGTACATTTATTTCCTAGATTAGCTTTGGGAAGCCCTGGGGGGCGGAGGGGGGAAAGGGGTAGGTTGGTATTATAGATTTATATGTATATATATGTATGATTTTCTAAGGAGGTGCCCAGTGATACCCCAACTGCACTGACGGGATGGCTGAGGGGGAAAGGGAGGTAGGTAAGAGGGAGGAAGGAGGAGTGGTGGTAGGATAGGGAGGAGGAAGGTGTAGGTAAGTGAGAGGGTGGTGCGGGAGGGGGACACCGGACACGTCGGTGAATGTATTGATTGGTGTTGATTTTTTTTTCTTTGGTCGATATTGTGATAAAATATTTATGTTTTTGTTTTTCAATGAAAAATCAATAAAAATTTATTTTAAAAAAAATGTTGATGTCACTATAAATATTACCCGATTGTGCTCAAAATGTTTATAACAATGAGGGCAGAGGAGGAAAGATTTTAAAGTTTAGTGAAGTTCTTGTGTAAATTTATCTGATATCCAATATGCTTGATTAATTCATAAGAGCCTAATTTGCCAGTGTAGCTACATGAGAACAGTCCGCAAACCATCCACCTCTATGAAGATTTTTTTTCCCTTCTCCTGAAAAGGATAAATACAATAGGTACTTTCTTCTAGTTATCATTATGAGAACGCAGTTCCAAAACTCTGACTTAATAGAAACCTTGACTGAATTACTGTTTTCCAATAATAATAATAATAATAATAATAATAATAATAATAATAATAATAATAATAATAATAATAATAATAATAATAATAATAATAATAATAGAGTTGGAAGGGATCTTGGAGATTATCTAGTCCAACTCCCTGCTCAGGCAGGAAACCCTATACCATTTCAGACAAATGGTTGTCCAGTCTCTTCTTAAAAACTTCCAGTGTTGGAGCATTCACAACTTCTGGAGGTAGGTTGTTCCACTGATTAATTGTTCTAACTGTAAGGAAATTTCTCCTTAGTTCTAGGTTGCTTCTCTCTTTGATTAGTTTCCATCCATTGCTTCTTGTCCTGCCTTCAGGTGCTTTGGAGAATAGCTTGACTCCAGAAAACCATTAAAATAATTCTTAGTCATAAACTCATTCTTTGACATGATACACCAAATATCTATTTCCACACAGGTCTGCATATGTACATACACACACACAGATCACAGAATAAAACATTATTTTTCCTCTTATTAAAAATGTTTTGCCTTTCTTTATGGCTTTTCTTTGCCTGAGCAAAGTCCATTACAATCTTATGATCGTAATGGTGATTTGATTTTAATTATGTTAAAATGTGTAACTGAACCAGTAAAGATTATTTCAAAAGCTTACTGCAGCTTATATGGAAGATCTTATTTTCTTTAATGCTATGGGACAGCTTCATTGGACAGTGCGTGACTTTTCATTGCTAAGAGTGAACTTGAATGTGGATCTCCACAATTCGTAGGTATGTTACACACCACAAAAATATCCACTCTCAAGTATTCCCAGTTTTACATACATTTAGAGCGTTTAAAAAAAAAACGTAGTTTCTGATAAAGGTTTTATTGTTCGTTTGTTTTTTTTGCTTCTTCTGGCAATATACAAACAATTGTGAAAAAGAAACAGATTTGTTAATTGTACATTTAAAAAATTGTACAGTATACGTAGGACTGTCCATCTGCTCCTGCTGTAATAAAATCAAATTTTGAATTACTTGCTCTCTGTTCTCAATTGAGCTACTGCTTTGTGGTAGACAATGTAGGGGTCATTGTATGAAACAAATCAAAACAAAATCAAAATGCTGCAAATGGATTTATTAAATAATCATTATGCAGGAACAAATGAATAAAAAGCAAGGGGGGATTACTGAGCTGTAATATAATTAAACATATGATTATAGGATTTGCATGACACTACTTAAGATTAGCCTTTAAGGCTGCCAAGCAATTTACAGTACACTCTAGATCATCTCTGTGTTACTTAGTGTCATATTATGTTACACAATCTCTCACGGAAGAATGTATTTAGTAATTTTTAAAAGCAGATTACCTTGTGCCAGCTGAATTAAAAAATAAGAAAAGGTACCCTATGTTTGGAATGTGTCTAATGAGATAAATTTGCTTTGAGAATGGACAGACCACTGATAATATTCAACTAAGTTACTTTCTGATGCCAAACTATGAATGAGGATTGTCCAGTAATATTAACTGAGAGTCTTTGTGAATCACTGTAAGTATTTAAGCTAATTCCAACAAGTTTTATTAATTCCAACAAGTTTTGGATTTAAAACAAATTAAGAAGAGATGGGCTATTTTTAAGAATAAAAAGTGAATAGCTTTTGGGGTAAGTGCAGATATTATTGGGGTAAGTGCAGATATTTACTTCCTGCACAAACTAGACATAAACATAAATAAACACCAGGGAAGAAATGTAATACTTTGACTAATAGTCACATTAGATGTTACTTCTGAATAAATCTGAATAGGGATTGAACTATAAGTTTTGAAACTGAATACCATACTTCCAGCTTAAGCCGGTGGGCATCTGAAAAGTAAATTTTGCTCTGTTTTCATCTTGCCTCTGTGCTTATGCACTTGCTGATAGTAGTGATTCATGAGATTATATGCTCTCCAGTGTTATCGCTATGTGCTGCTGAGTTGAAAGCAGATGGCATGTCAAAAGCTCTACTGGAAAACTGAACTGCATTATACAGTGTTGTTGGGAATTAAAATCCAGTGAATATCAATCAGAGCTTATAACAATGAGATCAGAGTTGCATCTTGTGCAACATTTTATTTTATAGTGACCAATCACAAACCTATGGGATACTCATAATATCATTTTTTTCTGGTGTCTGGTGTCTAACTAATGGCTGTGAAAGGCATACTATTTCCGTTAACTAGACCGAATATTCAGTCATCAGGATTAACAGTCATCAATAGTGTTATCTTTAACAATTTTTGTTAAAATTTGGAAACTGTCAGGTAGTGAAATAAATTACAAGGATTCACTCAGTGCTGTGTAAAGTTATTATTTTTTCTACCAAAATATGCAAAAGTAAAATATTCAGTTTCAATGGATGAGCTACTGTACAAAAACTTGCAAAAACTTATATAAATCTATCAAACCAGACATGTTTCCTAGAAAGAAAACCAAAATATTATATTCTTTTCTCATCAAGGTACTGGTTATTTGGTTCTTCTATTATATTAAAACTATTATATGAAAGTTGTTACATTTGTAATGTATGAAATATAAATCAAGAATAGCTGCTCTACTTTTATAAACTATTAATTCAATATAATAAATTAATTCATTTATTCTTTGGTTGTCCAGTTCTCTACTTTCATTTTTGATAGTAACTGATTAGCATAAGATAATATAATAATATAAATTGCACATTATGGGTCTATAATAAAATAATCTGAATACTTTGTTACTCAATAAAATGGAGCAGTGAGGGATTCTTAGTGCTCTCTAGTTGTTTTCTTGCAGATATTTCATTATCCAAACTAGGTAAAATCATCAGCACAACTGAGCTCAGAGAGCACCAAGGACCCTTAATTTCAACCCTGAGCTACAAATATATTCTTACAAAGTGAATTGTTTAGACCTTGGAGGTCTTCTAGTCCAGCCCCCTGCTCAAGCAGGAGAACCTATACCATTTCAGATAAGTGACTGTCTAGCCTCTTCTTAAAAACCTCCAGGGATGGAGCATGCACGATTTCTAAAGGCAAGCTGCTCCACTGATTAATTGTTCTTATTATTAGGAAGTTTCTCCTTAAATCCAGATTGCTTCTCCCTTTGATTAGTTTGAACACAATTTTATTTGCAAGGCAGATTGTTAGTATTGTCTCTGTCATATACTGTAGTGGAACTTACCTATCTTATTTTATTTTATTTTATTTTTTGCTTTGGTACAAAAATGATTGCTCCGTTTTTAAAAGATATAGGAAGAATGACCTAGTCCTTGTGACACAGTGGTTAAAGTGCAGTATTGCAGGCAAACCCGCCCACAGCCTAGAGTTCAATCCTGATGGGCCTCAAGGTTGACTCAACTTCCGCCCTTCTGAGGTCAGTAAAATGAGGATCCAGACTGCTGGGTGCATTGTTAATGCTTCTACATTTAAACTGCCCAGAGAGTGCTGTAAAGTTCTATGGGGCAGTATAAACCTAAGTGACATTACTATTACTAAAGGACTACCTCAATATTTGGAAATTTTGAATTTATCAGGCCTGAACATCTCTCTCTCTCTCTCTCTCTCTCTCTCTCTCTCTCTCTCTGCTTGGAACTTCCTATATAGTCAAACAATAAATCTTAGATTCTTAAACTGTTAAGATTTATCAATATTTGTGAATCTAATTCTAGATTACTGAAATAAGCTTTCATACCTTTCACAGAATAAACATGTTTAAAAACTTTATAATCTAGATCAGGGATGATAAACTGTCGTCCCGTGGGCCGGTTTCATCGTACTGAAGTCGCGCCCATCCCATTGTCGACAATGCAAAAAGAGTTGCGATACGTCGCGACACGTCATGTGACGTGGGGAGTTTGACACCAGTGATCTAGACAAATGTGTTAGAGTACTGGTGACTTGTTCTTTTTATTTAGATTTTTTTTCCCACATTTATTTATTATTATTATTATTATAAACAATTCAAGGTGAAGAACATACTTAATATTCATTCTTAAAATGGTAAAAATCTCCCCTCTCCCTATCTTTCTGTGTGTTCTGTTAAAAAAGAATTAATTTTAGTATTTAGTATCAATATGCTCAGCATTAAAGGGATATTTCACTTTAAGATGGCTTGAGTAAAGCATCTCTTCAAAATACAATCATAAAGTGAAATGCCTCTGTGACTTCTGTGTATTTAAAATAGATCTCAATGACCTGTTAATGAGATGAGATACCAGTTGAAGATGGCTTTGCATTAAAATAAAATACCTTGCTTCAACAGTGTGAAGACTCAAATCATTGAACACAGCTGACTCTTAGCAAGCTCTTTTTGCATCTTTAACTTCATGTTGTGTATTTGTATGTGATGGAGAGAATGGTGTAAGTGTGATTCTCATGTTTTTGGAACTACTGATATTTTCTATTTAGGTTTCAGTTCAAATCTCAGGAAGAAATCAATGCTGCATCTGTTTGACCCCAACATTTCCTTTTCTTTAGGGAAAAGGATGTGAGAGCAAAGAGGAAAGGGATTTTAACTGTAAGAAAAAAACATTAACATTTAACATGCAGGCTTCCTCATTTTGGACATGTAATGCAAAAGCAAGAATCATTCAAAACTACCATTATACTAAGAAAAATCAAAGACATTAAAAAGTGATAACAGACTAAACAAGTGCAATAAGCATGAGTTTACAAGAGCTCAAAGAAACAGTCACATAAAATTAATAGTATCTATTGGTTTATAAAATGACTGAATAACTAATTACATTTATAATTTGTGATGGGAAAAACAGATTTTTCCTTGATCTTCTCTAGAGGATCAAATCATGCATTTCTTAAAATAGCATAGAAATAAAAGCAAGACTAAAAAATCAATTAATTTTACTTTAATTATCTTAAATGTGAAGGAGCAAGGAGATACTAGCATGTAGGATAAAGGTCACTCAACTAAACTACTAAGTTTCTCTGCCCTTTTTACCAAATCTCTGTAATTGCACACAGACCAAAAGCCATGCCTCTTTTTTTAATCAGTCTTTAAGCCATATTAAAATAAGTATATGATGTTTGTAGACTCAACATGTGTTTCTTTTTTTAGATAAGTTTTGTTACTTGTACATTTTCAGAAGGAAGACAGGAAACAAAGAAAAGGGAAATGGAACGAAGCAATATCCTTTAACTTCTTTCTCTCTGCAGATGGACAAAGAGCAAGGTCCAAATCCAACAATTTCATAGGGATTGATTATGAAACTGTTAGTCCAAAAATAACATTTCTTTGAAAACATCTAAGAATTATAAAAGGTTTCAGAAAAGTCCCTATTATATTTGATGAAATAGGAGGTTTTATGTTCAAAAGACAAATACCTATCTACCCATAATTAATTCAGGTTCTAAGATCATAAGGGCAGCACAGTGGCTCAGTGGTTAAGACACTGGGCTTATTGGATGGAAAACTGGCAATTCATGTTTGAGACCTGAGTTCCTCACAGTGGGTGAGCTCCCATGCTCGCCCTAATTCCTGCCAACATAGCAGTTTGAAAGCATACAAATGCAAGTAGATAAACTATGCCACTCCTCAGTGGGAAGGTAACAGCATTCCATGACATCATGCTGGACACATCACCATGGAAATGTTTTCAGAGAGTGCTAGCTCAATGGCCTTGAAATGGACATGCATATGGTCTCCTACAGTCAGCAATGACTGGTGGAGTAAAATCCACAGGGACTCCTTTTTCTTCTATTAAGATCATGCTATGGTCAATCTAAACTGATAATAAGATGCGGGTAGCAGTCTTTCCATGAAACCAAACATTTTATCTTCGTAGAATGCTATGCAAAAATGTGTAAATGAAGTAGAGGAGGGAGAAAGTGCATGTTTGTGAGAAAGATCAATCTAATATGGGCATCATTTCAGATCATATTCCAGAGATGCATTTCATTTGGTATTAGGGTATGAGGGAAGAAGGATTATAGAAAAATAAATGTGTGGTCTGATCACCTTTGGTCTCTGTCTGACATAATATTTTTTCAGAGCTGACCCACACAAAAATATGTATATGTATGTGTATGTGTATATGTTATACTATATGAATATACATACTTTCTCTCTTGCATATCATCTTGGTTCCTGTATTTAGAAAAGGAAGACTTGTCCCCAGGAAATTTGTTTTATTCCTTATTTTATGTACAACCTCTCTGCAGTACTTGGGAAGAAAGTTTTGATATAAATTATGAATTTCTGTAATGAACCCAAATGGATCCTTCTAATGATAGCTGATAATACAACTGGTTACATTTTTTTTTATCAACTAGAACTTTTGGTTCACAACCATGGATCTACAGTCTATTGGAGAACTGCAATTGTATGGCTAATGGACTTTGGTTCAATCTCATCTCATCATCTCATCTCATGCCATCTGTTAATGTCTTTCAGCAAATACAGTGTTACAGTCTATAAAAAAGAAGACTGTGGGAACTGCTGATCTAGAAATAAAGCTCTTACTTTTGACCTTGTTTTCTCATAATGTACTTTCTGGCCTTGTAAGACAACAAGCATCTCCAAGGTAACAATGTTATATTGATCCTTCCTGGGATCAATTGTCTCCATAACACAGATTTACATTCCAGTAAAAGAGAAGATTTAGAAAACAGCAAGGAATATTGACTTTTGAAACAATTTGAAAAATAGAAACCTAAAAAATAAACCTGGCTTATTGGTATTGTTTTTAGCTCACTACTTTTTTTCTCTGACTAGCCTATCACTACACTTTTAAAATTAAAATTTAACTAAAAGTAATAATGGCTTGCTTTGAGAATGAAAACATGTTGATGGATAGTATGTTAAAGAACATATTGTGAATAAGTAGGAAAAATTTTCTTTAAAAATATAATTATTTTTACGTATATATGTCTCACAAAGATATGCTTTATTGTTGTAGATTAGACATAAATAGATTCTGTTTGCTGATACCATTCTGCCTGGTGGAATTTATTTTGACATGTTTCTTAAAGAGACTCTATTAAAATGTGTACTATTGCTTTTTTCTTTTTCTAAATTCTACTTTTCTCATTAGATCTCCAAATCAAAATAGGTTTTTAAATTATATCATTAATACAAATTTAATTCTTAAAGCAAACTGATTTCTTCTGTAATGACTTGATAATTTTCACTGTAATATGCACATTGAAAAAGCTTTATTTTTCCTGTAAGCAAATAAACTTTCCAGATGAGAATAGCTATATTCAATTACTAAATTCAAAAATTAAAATCAGATTGAAAACTTGAATTGGATCTGCCCAGTGGTGGGATTCAAATATGTGAACAACCAGTTCTCTGTGTGGATGCCGCTTCCGGAAGTCCATTCCGGGCCTGGGCAACAAAAAAATAGCTACCGGTTCTGCCGAACTGGTGCGAACTGGCTGAATCCCACCACTGGATCTGCCCCAATATGCACATATGTAGAATTATATCTGGATATTTAGGCCTACATTCATAGGTAAAACAATTAACTTCAATTCTTGCATCAGACATGAGATATTAGTATAGAAAAGTGGTATGTGCAGAATGTTTTCATTTAAGCATTATTTTATTTAATGTAAGTACCAATGTCTAATAGACTTTTTCTGTTATACATTATTAGATAGCTTTGCTTCTGTTAAAAGTTATAAGTTAAAAGATATATTACAGTTTCTCTCTTAAAATATATACATATCTTTAAAAAGAGATTGAAATAGAAGTTGTAATGTATGGTTAGCATAAATTTTATAGTTGTAGATAATAGAATGAAAGTGTTATAATATGTTCTACCAGCAGATATTTCTATGTAATGTTTATTTAACTATTAATCCAGTTAAGATAGCACATTAAATAAACTTCTTGTGCTGCAAACTATTTTATATTGTTTTTTTGTTTTTGAAATGCCATATTCTTGTAATACAAAGAACTAAAGTTCTGGAAATAAATATTGATTTTTATCATTCTTTAAGGTATTCATCTTGTTCAAAAATATTTTCTTTTGTATAAAATATTTATCTAAAAATGAAAAGCATGACAGTTTGAATTATACACTTAAGAAACAAGTAATTGCTCAGCTAGAACATTACCATTGGTATTAAAAAAAAACCCAAAGAGAGTATAACATTTAGTTGGAGAATATTGTGTTACTCAACAAATAGTACATGACAGGAAACACCTTTCCCCAAAAGGGCTTATCAACTTTGATTTTTATAAGAGATGTGAGTTCCCAATGTTAGACAATAAAAAGTCAAATATAATTAAATAGGTATGGCATTAGAGTTAAAAACTTTACCATTCCCAGCTGAACAGTTCTGTTGTTTTAATACACAGGGTAACAAAAAAACTTTTAAAATCAGCAAATAACTATATTACACATTTCAAATACTTTTTAAAGTGAAAAAGAATTTAACTAATCTAGTTACTTATGTAAGCTTGAATTTTAGGTTAAATTCATTAAATTCATTATGAATATGAAATAAAATCTGTTTATAAATATTCTTTTTTTTTACATTTTTTTTTCTTTTTTTACATTGTGGTCTTAAATTTTTAAAAGAAAAGGTAAGGCTTTTTGTCTTAGTATTCTGTTAATTTATAACCCATAATTTTATATTGGTTCTATTTTGGAATTCTAATAAGGTTTGATTTTTTTCTAGCAAACCTTATTTTCAGTATCACTTATGCTTCTGGAAAGTGTAGTTAAATTATACTTAGAAGTTATTTAACACAGAGATGTTCATCTATGCTTTGCATTTAGATTTAGTTATAACCCACAAGTCATAAACCATTTTAGTTGATAAGTCAGGATTCTTAACAATTAAAAAACTTAACAATTAAAGTTTATGGTAATTCAGGATTGAGTAGACACTGAATTGCTGTGAAGTTTTTTTCAACCTTTAAAATTTGCTGCATGTTTGTCTGTATGTCAAAAACCTACCTTCAGTTTTCTTCATTTAATTGTTTTGTAATATGCTTGACAAATAACCCCAGCACTTACTTTGCTTATTTAGAAATTGATTGGACATCTGGCCAATTAATTCCCTAAAAACAGGAAGATGCCCAGAAGAAAACTACATTATGACTCACTCATAAACTGTCTGGATATATATGTATGTATGTATGTATGTATGTATGTATGTATGTATCACAATGAATAATTTTCCAAATAGAAGAGGCCATATATGCAGATATAGTGCAAGAATTAAAAAGATATAAATGTTACAAGAGAATATAAGTATTGAATTACTATGTAATTCTTCACTGTTCATCTAATGCAGTGGTTCTCAACCTTTTAAATGCTGCGACCCCCAACCGGTCGTAAGTCGAGGACTAAACTGGTCGTAAGTCGAGGACAAAACCGGTCGTAGGTCGAGGACTAAACCGGTCATAAGTCGAGGACTACCCAACCGGTCATAAGTCGAGGACTTTCCCTGCCCGGGAGCGCCGTGCATGCGTGGTTCCTCCCCCTGCGCCGGCCGAGGCGTAGCTGGCAAGCGGCAGAGACGGAGCAGGCCGACCACCAGCTGGCCCAGCCCAAGGGAGGTAAGGCACCCGCCGGAAAAGGGGAAAAAATGGCGGACAGCCTTGCTTGGCGACCCCCGTGAAATGGTCGATCGACCCCAAATGGGGTCACGACCCATAGGTTGAGAACCGCTGATCTAAAGCATACAGTTATATATTTAATGTCACAACTTAGTATCCTCTCAAAGTATTTATCAACAATTCCCATAATGCATAGTCATAGTTTGCAAAGTATCACAAATATATCTTAATTAATGGTTATTAATGGCATCATTTTTACCCAATCTATTTTATAGTATAGTCCCCAACCTGAGAAATAATAAACATTAAAAAAAATCTTTCATTTTTTTAGAGAGATAGAATTTATCTTTTTCATGAATTGTTTCATATCTTAATTAGATAGAGAAAATTTGGAAATAATACCAATTGTCAAGATGGCATTCAGTTTATACTAGCCTGAATCATGTAATACATTATCATAATATATGGCCTTTTTCATTTTGACATACACTATGATATAAACTCAATTATCATAGTTTAATATGTGGCTTAACATCTTGTGTAAGCCAGCTAACTCTGATTTACTGCATAAACTAAAATTAAAGTAATGAGTCAAACCATACAGTGAAAAATTTTTCGATACTCAATATTTTAGAATAATATTTAATTAATAAGCATATATTTGTAAAGAAAATATAATTTGTTTGGTGCCTTAATGAACTTCAAATTTTATAACTGTAAAGATTTTAACATGTTAGAATCCATTCAAGCATACAGCAAAACAATTTATTGTTCTTTCATACTTTGTCCTTACAGCATGCTATAAATGTTGAAATGAATTAGTCCATAATTAACTCAGAATTTCTGAAGTATTTTCTGTGCACAAAGAATGGATCTTAGAAACACGCACACAGGGAGTGCCTCAGTTCTTTATAACATTCTTATTACATGTTATATAAAAAATGGGTTCTTGCTAATTATTTTCTGTAATTTGCTGAAATAAGCTATCATAACAGGGTTCAATACTTACAAATCTTAATGATTCTGAAATACAAAACAAAATACAGGAGAGAAACATTTTGTAGGTACCATAATGTTTTCTTCTGTGTAGCTGAAGACACTTTCCTTCTTTAATTTATAAAGCATTCCAACTAGAACATTATAGAAGTTTTATTATATCTTAAGCAATACCTTGGATAGGCTCCCTATAGTTTCTCAGCATGCCAGAGATTTTGTAAAGGTCACAGTCCAACTGCTTTGCCATTTGAGACTTCTTTGATTTTAAATAAATCAAAACAAATGGTCTGAGAAGAATTTTTAAAATGGAAACCATAGAATAGACCTCCAAGGGAAATCAATTTTGACACTTTGTATTGTTAGATAATAAGGGCAGGGGTAGGAAAAAAACAAAAATCTCAGTGAATTACTATAAAGGTCAAGTGAAGATGGGAAGGTTTAACAAAATTTGTGAAAGAGATTTTAATGAGGCTAGAAAGTTGTGCAGCATAGATTAATTCTGAAAAGGTATGACATAGTCATGTAATGATCACAAAATATGGATATATTGTTTTAAATAGAAGCTATCATTCCTACAAGAAATTTGGCAGACTTGTGGCCAAACAAAGTTTAGTAATCCAATAGGTAGATGAATAAGAATACTCTTTTTTGCATATTAAGTAAGAGATATTAATACCAAAGAATATTTTGAATATACAAGTAGATGTTTTTCCTGAACTAAACCATCAGGCATTTCTTGGTTATTGACTGGAAGTTTTAGGAACTAAAATTTGTTGTGATTGCATAATACAATGAACCAATCATGTTTTAGCCAATCACATTTTACTCAATCAGAATTAAGTCTGAATAAATTGGTCTATAGTTCTGAATATAAGATTAATTGATCAAAACATGCTTTTAAAATTGACTAGTTAAGTACTGCTTAAGCTAACCATATATAAGTACATTACCCAAAACAATCTATATGAGGCCTTTGAGAGAAATAATACTGGACAAAATAGATTAATTGGAAAATTGCTAAAATAATCAGCCCTGTTCTTGGACTTTCTGTCAAAACTCTTTTTTTTATTCTTCAATCTTATACAATTCCTGTCACCATACTAGTACTGACATGTGTCAGTGGCAAACAGTGTCACCACTTTCTCATCATTCCTTGTTTTAAATATTGAGCTTTGTTATAATCTGTTTGCTTTGTTCTTTTGCTAATGTTGCACAGGTAGGATAGGAAAGAAAATATGAAAACAAAATTATTCTTGCTGATGTTTAGAAATCCAAGACTTTCATGCAGTTCATAATGTTCCATCAATATAGCATGCTAACAAACAAGATTTGAATCTAATCATTCAATTAATGAAGTGTCACAAGATTAGAAATAAGTCTGGATCACCAAAATCTTCACAAGAAGAATAATCCAAATAAAAGAATTATATTGTCTTTAATTATGTTAAAATATATAACTAAAGGGCACTCCAATTGCATTCATAATTACCTGATGAACTATTTTATCCCGATTATATTGACCTAACTCACATGGTCAAGCAGGCAAGGCATGCTGAAAATAACTTTAAAGAATTTTGACTGTGAGAATCTAGGAAGGCCTTCACTGTTATTGTCCCCATCCTTTGGACTATCTTATGTTAGAGGTGAGGTGAGTCCTCACTCTTCTGGCTTTCTAGAAGAGTGTTAAGACCTTTGTCAATTAACTTGGGGTTCCAGTATTATGCAATCCTCAAGTTTGCTCAAGGCAGTCTTTCATCTTGTTAACCTTTTTGCCTTGTTAATTTCTTAACTTTGATTTTTTTTTACTTTTTTTACTTTTAACTTGTTTTACCTTGTTTTTAATTTTGTTTAAATTTAGACATGTTTTTACATTATTTGAGGTTGTTGTTTGTAAAGCACACAGAACTTAGGTGAGATGGGTGGTGTAGAAATTTGATAAATAAATCATAAATAACTTAGGAATTCTGCTTTTAAGCTACCTTGCAAATTGTTGAAACCAAATAAAACCCTTTCATATTTTGTGTAAATACTATATTTCCTACTGTTGTTCTGCTGACAAAAATATATAAATAAAATACATTTTGTTTGTTAATTACATAAATTTTGCCAAGTTTTCAATAGATCTCTTCTGCTGATTCAGTGATTCTAACATGTTACACTATTTTGATTTTAGAAAGAATGTGGTACAGGTTTAAGTAAACATAATCTACCCTTTGATCTGCAGTTTAGTAATATATTATAAAGGAGTCAATATGTAAACAATTTTATAAAACATTCTAAGTTCAAAACTATATAGATTTATTAAGAAAATGTTCTACTGATTAAACTTATCAATTTGTACTATTAATTTACATTTAATGACTATCAAAATGCCAGAGAGTAGATGATTATATCTCATGGTGTCAACTTGACAAAAGTGACGGTGTTCCTTTGGTTAGTAAACCAAACATAGAATTACTTATTCCTATTACATTCTGTAGATTTTTGAGTTTGTATGCACTCTATTCAAAACTAGGTTGAACTACACATTATGTCAATCAGATTTTTTAAAGTGAGTGCAATATTCACAACAGCCCAATGCTATTTTCTAGATCCATAGCAGGTTTTATAACAACTTTCCTGAACTTCATCCACTTTCTGGCATTTAGAATGTAAGAGATTCTGCTGTAGACCCTGTATTTATTATGGGAATACACTAAGATAATTATAGCATTAAGGAAATGGCAGTTCATACACAAGGAGCAGTTGATCAGTAGCAAGTTGCAGAAAATAAGATATAAATGATATGGGACAGCTAAACTCAAAACATGAGGACAAGGGGGATATGGATTTCTCTAGGAGAAAGACAATCATAGCTCCCCATACACTTGTGAAAGTCAAATGGTAGAGTGGTGTTTATTAGGCTGGGACTGGATATTATAAAAACTCTGGCTCTCTAAGTCAGATTGACACTGTGAGGTATTTAGCTCTCAAATTACAGTAAAGGCCATAAATTAGCTCTGAGACTGCTTATCAACACTGAAGTTTATCACAACACCAAAAATGCTGTTTGGAGAAAACAGCAATCATTGGGAGAATTATTAGACAGGAGCAAGCACTTTTCAGCAGAAACTTTACTGTTACCCATATGAGTATCTTTTTATTGAAAGTAAAAGTGGGAATACTTTAAAAATATTTTTGACATAATTTGTGATCTCAAGATATTTATCTGCAGACATTCAGGAGGTATTTTAAATGCAGTCAAACAAACCAACATAAATTTTTTCTACACCACAAAAATAGTTTATGTTTAAGTATAGTTAGAAATAAGTAGGTACTTGCATACTTCTTAATTTATTTCTAGTTAGAAGTAAAAGTACCTACTAGCTTGGGGGGAAATGAACAAAATTACAGAAAGAAAAATAACACCGCATCCTCACAACCTCATAATGTACAATTATTATTTAGCAAGCATTTGAAACTACATTAGCACTGAAAAAAGTCTTATGACCAGTCCTCACACTTACAACCATTGCAGCATTCCTGCATTCACATAATCAAAATTCAGGCGCTTGGCAACCAACCTGGATTTATGATGGTTGCAGCATCCTGTGGTCATTTGATCACCTTTTACAACTTTTCCAGCTGTTTTCCAACAAGCAAAATCAATGGGGGAACCTGGATTCACTTAATCTTCTGCATGCTTCACTTAATGACAGCTGTGATTTGCTTAACATCCTGGTTGAAATATTAGGTTTAGCTCACATAACAACCATCTCACTTAGCAATGGTTTTAGTTCTGGTCCTGATACCAGCCATAATTTGAAGACTACCTATATTATAAAGTATAAATAAAAGCTTTCAAAGAAAATGTTATTAGAGGATTTTGAAATATTATTTAAATGAGAAAAGAATATTATTAAATATCTTCTGTGTATTGAGATAAAAAATAATGTTCTAGGAATAGATTTATAAGTTCTCTTTATGAGCAGACTATATAATCCAGATTTTTCTCCTCCTATAGAATATGGGTGTCAAACTCAATTGCATCACGTGATGTATTGTGACATATTGTGATGTTTTTTGCCTTTGCGGAGCCAGGGGGGACATGGCCTACACCTGACAAATCCGGCCCGCAGGTCGCCAGTTTGACATCCCTGCTATAGAAGAATAATAAAGATCTTTTATATCTCTAGATAGTTTTTTATATCTATCTATCTATCTATCTATCTATCTATCTATCTATCTATCTATCTATCTATCTATCTATCTATCTATCTATCTATCTATCTATCTATCTATCTATCTATCTATCTACAGTATCTATCTATCCACAGAAAAAGAGAAAAAGAGAGAGAGAGAATTTAGACCAGGCATCTCAAACTCCTGGCCCGTGGGCCAAAAGCGTCACGCTGTAACCGCACCCACCCCATTGCCGGCAATGGGGAAAAAATCCTGATATATCGCGCAATGTCACGTGATGTCGCGAATTTGACATACCTGATTTAGACTGTACATCATAGTCAGTGGCGGGATTCAAATATGTGAACAACCGGTTCTCTGCATGGATGCCGCTTCCGGAAGTCCATTCTGGGCCTACGTAGCCGATTCTGCCAAACTGGTGCGAACTGGCTGAATCCCACCACTGATCATAGTTCTCCATATGTTTGCATCACCTTTTCATAAACTCAGGGAAAGCTTCTGCTGTGGCTTATAACGCTTCTGAGAACATTATCAGCGCTGAGTGAATATTAACTTAACCATCCTTTGGCCTCATCAAAAAAATTTCTCTCTTTAAAATTCCTCTCAGCTAGTGACTACAATGGGTGGAGTCAAGTAAGGGCAAATGATCAAAAAAAATTATGCCATCACAGACAAATCCCACTTCCTTTGTTTATGCATCATGATATAAGCACATATGACTGGAAGGCAGTTTATATCCACGCGGAAGAAAAGGAGGCAAATTATATATAAAAATTTACAATGTAAAACCATTATATCTGATTGCATCCAAAATCTGGACAAAACTCTAGGGCTTGAATCATTACACCATGATGATACTTTATCATGATGTTACCACTGTTGTTTATACTGATGCCTATGTGTCTGAGTAAAGTCAATTTTGTTTGTGTATCAGTTCTGCTCTGACTCAAACATTTGAACTGACTTTGAAAATGCAGGAAAACATATGGATATTTAGATAGGCATTTGGTAATATTTCTTGCTATTATTTCCAAAACTGACTTGGCAACTTGCAAAGTCTAACTGAATCTTTCACATCATTTCAGAAATTGCTTAAGGAGTGATTGAGTGCAGGTATTTTGTAACTATTCAAGTTTCAGTGCATTTCATCTGAATTCTCTAAGAAGCTTTCATTTACAAGAAAAGAATGGGATATTGTTCACAAGATCACACTAGGTAATTAAAGAAAACTTATTGTTACCCTAGGGAGGAACCTCAGACATTTTCTATAACAATAAAAAAGAAAATACCTTTTGCTATTATTATAATAGCACAAGGGAAAAATTGTGTGGTCTCATGTGGTTCATTAGGGAATTTAGCTAACAAAAGTGGGCAAATTATTTGAAAACTGAAATCAACATGAGATCAAATTCTAAATGTATCATATCTTAACACTTCTACTGGGTGTACTAAAAAAGTTCAGAAAGATGTATTTGTTAACTAAAAACCAGCAGTTCTTTTGTTATTCAATTTCTTTGCACAGATAGTGAAATGTAATTTTGCTATCATTTATTTAAGATTAAAGTGGCTACTTAGCTCCTTAAAATTCGTGGTCAGATTTATAAATTGTATATTGACATCAGGAATTAATAATATAAAATATCAGACTGGTTAATTTTGAAAACAAACCACCATATTCATCTTCTGTAACTATCAGAACCTTCAACAGTTGCAGGTAATTGTTGTTGAGGTTGCCTACATGCAAGCTATAATGTAAAATCTAAGACAATTGCCCCTGTACCTACTCATCACAACATTCTAAATTTATCCAAATGTCCTAGTGTCTAAATTATAGTGTTCAGTCTTGATGTTATTTCAAGGTCCATAGTCAAATAATTCACTAGGATAAGATGCTTAACAGCTAAACAAACCACTTTTTTTCTTTTCTTACCATTTTGTACCACTGCATTGTACATTTCAATTGCAACCATTAAGTACCAATTAATATTGATATAGTATTATATTGCCTTACAATTAAAAGTGATATGATTGATTATACCAATTCCTTTCTTTAAAAGGACTTTGTATGAAAAAGTTCACACTACATAGACCCATTCTATTAAAACTTTCAGATGAAATTTCAGGAGATATAGAGGTAAAAGAAAGTTTAATTTAGAACTGGGCACTAATGGATTTTGAAAATATCCAATAAATCTGTGGATCTGTGGATTCAAGAATAACTAAATTTCTGAAGTAATTGAAGTGAAAGAATATCTCCAGACTTTGTCAGATATATAATTTCTCCTTAGTAAGTGCAACAACATCAGCTCCATTAGAAAACCTAATAGGAGGAATTTCCTCATAAAACTTGCTTTTTATTGATAATTAACTGAAGTCAAGGAAGCTAAGGATTGTCAGTTAAATGGTTGTACATTGAAAGACAAGAAATCTACATCTTACAATCTACACACAGAATGAAGCAACATCATACTAAATAAGAGCAAGAACTTCACATTCTACCCCAAAAATGTAAAAATTGTTTGGACATTTAAAAGAATTTCTAAAGGAAGCTATATTTTATTATATTAAACAAGACTTGATCAAAAAAAGTTCCATAGAATGTGTCTGACCACTACAAGTTGAAACTGCTTTGCAGATGTCAGGAATAACAGCTGGTGTACCCAGTAGCTGATGATCTTCATATCTTCTGTTGCCTGGCAATGGCAGACTCAAACACTATTATAACTATTGAGAAAAGAAAAAGTGTCTTCCAGCTACTGAATACTTAACAAAGAGCTCATATTGCCAGCAATGAGCTTCATGTGAAAATTTATCCATCTTGAAAAAAATCAGGTAACATGATAATGTTTGTTTAAACAAATAGTGTGAATAAAAAGATCAGAGTATGGAGATTTTAATGGGTTATAGGTTAATGGGCTTAATGGGGCATATTTAAAACCAGTTTGTTAACAAAATTGATTATGGATATTAGTTTGCCTTGCTATACTAAGAATGTGTTCTTTGGACATCAAACCCTTGGAAAGCCAACTAAGATAGTATATTCATTTTACTTTTTTTTGTATTGCCAGAGCTGGGTGGGCGCGGCCTCTGCATGATGCAACCAGCCTATGGGCCAGCAGCTTTAGGAGACAGTATTTGAACTTTCTTCAGAAAATATCTAAACTTTTCATCTTGTTAATCCCTTTTCCAATAGTTATTGTTAAAATAATTGTTGATATACTGTCCAAGTCCTAAGAAAAAAATATCAATACAATACATTGCAGATTACATAGAAAGCACTGAACTTCTGATCTCTTTAGTTTCTTTGTCTGTATTATTTAATTGAATAATGTTCTGTTTAGTAGTACTTGCAGCTCAGTCCATCCAGTCTGCCTTCTTTTCACAACCTGGTCTGTCTCTGTCTCTGTGTCTGTCTCTGTGTCTGTCTCTCTGTCTCTCTCTCTCTCTCTCTCTCTCTCTCTCTCTCTCTCTGTGTGTGTGTGTGTGTGTGTGTGTGTGTGTGTGTATGCATGTGTGATACTATTATTATTTCATATTTCACAGAAAGATCCTTTGGAAACACTACTGTGACAAATCCATTGCACAGCACAGAAATAATCAGCATGGTGCTGAATGCTGACTGTGAGCTGAAAGTACAGATAAACATAGTACCCATCATCAATAGGACACATTTAAAAAAAAAACTTGAAGAGGAATCCCTACTTGCACTGAACAAAGAAGAAAAGAAAAGTTCAGATGAAATAGAAAAGCTTCTATGCAACTGACTATATTTATCCACCTGACCTTTTTTTAAAATCCAAAGGCAGTTGAAAAAAAATAGGTAACAGTGGAACAACAACAACAACAACAACAAAAAGGACAAAAGCTGCACAAGATCTGCATTGTTTAGATAGCCATTATTCTGTTTGGCTTGTAACACAAATTGGTTTCATTCTAAAATATCCAGTCCCTTTGTTCAATACCTAATGAAAAGCAATGCCATCATTTAGAGAATCAACATTCACTTTGAAGTAAGAGATAAAGATATTTACACTTTGAATTCTAAGCTCTTACTATAACTGAAAGCATTTTTAAGGTATTTCTTTTTCTTTTACGGAAAATAGATTGGTCTGGGTAAAAGGTTTCCCAGAGGTATCATTCCTGCTTGTGTTGTTCATATCTTCTTCAGCCTTCCTTCGAAGAATATTTAGAAAGACTTTGTTTTTGCCAAATGGCTTTGCAACTACCAGTGTCAAGTATAAGATCAATCATTTCTTGAATAAATTGTGCCTTTGGTCCCATTGTCCTCTGCCTTTTCCATTTGGTTTTCTATTTGGCTTCTGCAGAATTGCAAAATTTAATACAAATAAATCTGTAGTGTTCAAATTTTTTATTGGGAACAAATTATTTTCCACTTTACCATGAGAAATAGTAATTTTATGAATATTTCCAGCAATGAGCTTCACGTGAAAATTTATCCATCTTAGATATTTAGGAAGAGACGAATATTTTGATCAATCTCGTATATGGGGATTGGGGGGGGGAAGTGACTTGGCATCAGAGATGCCAACAGCATGGGAAATATATCACAGAATAGTAATATGCCATAAAAAGTAGGGTAGGAGAGGCACAATTTAAACAGCCTACAATATCACACATATATTTTATAAATTATCATTTTCAGTTAGATGCAACCTGTTTAAATTTGTTCTACAGTGTTGGGTTGATTGAGAAATAAATAAACATTTCGGAGTATTAAGTTCATCAAGCAACAACTTTATTACATCATCAACCAATAAAGGACCTAAAATGCTACTCCTAGTGATATATGGATCATTGTAAATTTGCTTGCTCTCAGAGGCCATTTTTTGCTTTCACTAAAGATGTCTTTAAGAATAATATGAGTGGTACGTTTGTGTGTATGTTATTTCAATTTGAATATAATAAATGGCAAAAGACATGCAAACTGAATCATTGGGATTGTTTATCTTAGGCTAGCATTTTATTTCTCATAGTAGTCAGCCATATATTTCTATAGATCAACACAGATGTATGTTGATGGACATACATCTATGTCATTTCACTGAGTTTTGAAATACACTGCCCCCAACCAAGTAGACAAGCTGAATGAATAGTTTTCTTTCTCTAATTTACATATTTACACTTTAAAGTCATTCATATCTCATTGCAATGTGTTAGTATCATTAATTATGTTCCTTTATCTTCATTGTTTTGTTTACTTTTAAAATATTCCTTAGTTTCTAAAATAAAAGAATGTTACCAAGACAATTTGTACTTTAAACAAAGTGATCAAAATCTTCTGCATCTATCAGTAGATTTTGTAAATGTCTTACATGCAAGATGAATGCTAGTTGCACAATGTATAGTGAGAATATGTATCATAATGGGTTCACTAGAGTAAAATCCCAACACTGGTCCCCAGTAGAATTCATAGCAGAATTGTTATACTAAGATCTGAGACTAAAGACATCAGAGCTATTGGAGACTTAGGAATGTGGGTGAGGATAGGTAATAAGATGGATCAAAGTCCTTTATTTATCCTCTCCTTTAGCCAGTTTAGTCAGTTTTCTGTATACATCATACTCCAGCCAGATCAGAGGGATTTTAAATTTCAAAATCAAAAACCTGTATCTTTTCTGTCAGACTGTTTTAACAGTTCAGCCAGTAGCTCCAAACCGATGGAGCTGAAATCCTGGGGGAATAGGTTGGTTTCTGTTTTCTTCATATCTTGTTATTGCTCCTTTTCTTCAATTATTAGAATGCTCCAAAAGGATGTTTCTGCCACAGAGCTTTCTTTCTTTCTTTCTTTCTTTCTTTCTTTCTTTCTTTCTTTCTTTCTTCCTTCCTTCCTTCCTTCCTTCCTTCCTTCCTTCCTTCCTTCCTTCCTTCCTTCCTTCCTTCCTTCCTTCTTTTTTCCTACTGATCTCAACCACAAGGTGACTCTGGAGATTTTACAATGTTAAATTCTCAACAAAGCAAATATAATTAAACTCCTAAACCTACATTAAAGCTCTGAGTGATGGAACTAGAAATAAAAGGTTTTTAGCTGTAATCCTCTTGATTTTGTCATTATATTTGATTGTATTTGTTATTATATTTTTACTGGTGCAATTTTTAATTAATGGGTAAACTATTCTAAGATTCTTGTACTAACATAGTCTCTGAATACATAAATAATGCATACCATACTGGAACAATTCACCCATGTACTATGTTTTGCATATCAATGCTTTGCCTCCAGGAAAAGTTGACATACATCAAGTATGTTCCCATGGATATAAATACTACTTCTTCTTTAAACCTTTATTGATTTTTTTGAATGGGTGCCTAAAATTATCTATTCTTTGTCTGCTTCTTATGGACCTACTAAGATTGATGATTCTGCTGTTACTGGACGGTTGCATTGCAGTTGGGATAGCTTGGATAGCTCTTTGGGAAACAGATATTTAATTTCTTGATCCTGCTTCTGTAGTGTATCTTAGTTTGATAGACAGTGTTGTAGTCTTTGTCTAGCAGTCTCTGAATCTTCAAATGGAGTCAAACCCTTGTAGCTGTGTCTTATCCTTAATCTTCACACCCTTCTGAAATTCTACCAGCTGACTTACCAAACTCCTAGTTGCCTTGATCTTAGCCTTTAACCTGATTTTCCAGGAGGTATACATGTTGCTGTTTTTCTTGACCATATAGCTAAGCATATCCAGCCTTGGTAACTTGACTATAGCTAGTTAATCCATGATAATATACCTCATATCAGCAGCTGTGCTCTGTAATAGAATAGAATAGAGCTGGAAAGGACCTTAGGGGTTTTCTAGTCCAGCCCTGATCAATCAGGAGAACTTATACCATTTCAGACAAGTGACTATCTAGTCTCTTCTTAAAAACCTCGAGTGATGGACCGCCTATGATTTCTGAAGGCAAGTTGTTCCACTGGTTAATTTTCCCACTGTTAGGAAGTTTCTACATAATTCCAGGTTGCTTCTCTCTTTGGTCAGTTTCCAACCATTGTTTCTTGTCCTGCCCTCTGGTGCTTTGGAGAATAGATTTATGCCCTCTTCTTTGTGGCAGCCCCTCAAATACCGGAATACTGCTATTATGTCACCCCTGTTTCTTCTTTTCTTTAGACTAGCCAAACCCAAGTCCTGCAGCCGTTCTTCATATGTTTTAGTCTCCAGCCTTTGATCATTTTAGTTGTTCTTCTCTGAACTTTTTCCAAAGTCTCAACATCTTTTTTGTAGTATGGTGACCAAAATTGTTGCAGTATTCCAAGTGTGGTCTTACTAGGGTTTTATAAAGCAGTACTAATGAAGCAGTTGGCAGTGACATTCCAGTTTTCAGAATATTGGCTGCACATTCCATTGTTCTTCTGGATCTTCTTGAGTCCAAGCTGTAATATGTACTTCATCTATCTCAAATTATGCAAATAGATTTCTCTTTACTATGTTGAAATGTTGGATCACTAGCTGTTTCTCAGTTAGTGTGGATGCAGGTCTTCATTCCATCCATAATTCCCTCATAATTTCATATATTTCCTCTCATTAGTATACTGTTGTACTAGCATTCCATCAATTTCAGGTTCTCTTGTTTCATTCATGTATTTTTTCTTCTTCTGTCCATGTATTCCACCAATGTCCATGTTTGTTTCATCCATGTATTGTTTGTAAAATAGCCCAGACTTTCCCAAGAAAAAAAAGGCAAGTGATAGTGATAGTGATTCACTTTTCAGGAGAACAGAATTAGCAGTCTGTAGACTGAACAATCAATGTAGCAAAAAACAAAGATGTGACTAAGAGCTTTATTAAAATAATCAAGCCCACAGATTACCATTCCTTTCTTCTCTTTCGTGTGGGGATGAATGACACAACAATAAACTGGAAAAGAGTATCAAGAGACTAAATAGCTCGGCAAGAAAGTTAAGGAGTTAGGAATACAGGTGATGTTTTCATCTCTACTTCCAACAAAAGGTTAATATCCAATTAGAGAACAAAGGCTTTTAGAAATAAATCACTGGCTTAAGGGATAGTGCCTCCAGGAGAACTTTGGTTCCCTATATCACTGTCTGTATTACTTACATGCTTCTGGCAATGGATGGATTGCATCTTATAGGTACTGAGAAGAATTAGAAAATGATCACCTCAGTGGCCTTTTAACTAAAACTAAAGATGGGGTGACCAATCTTTAGGATCTTTAGGACCTAATCCAAGCATAAATCCCAAGACAACCAATCAAACAAGGAGGTAGGGAGTAATGGGAAAGAAGATAAACTCATATATAAAGCCGTGGTATAGGGTGTACTGCTTAAGCAGAGGTTTGGATTAGAAGATCACAGTCCCTTCAAACTCTATTATTCTGTTATTCTGTTCCAGTAGCCACTTATTGTCAGATTATTCTGATTCTCCAAGATCTGAAATAGACTTTGTTAATCTGAGTTATTTCCTGTTTTGCCATTTTAGAAGCCTGGGACATGATAATCATATTTTGAGTGTTCATAATAGGATTGTGTAAAAACGTTTAGTATTCTGGGCTCAAAATAAGTGTTTGAACTTGAAATTAAATCTTTCTCCATTTGCATGCATATAATTATTAGAATGTGTAAGCTTCAAAATGGTTTGGGAAAAGTGTTTTCAATCTTATGCATACACAACATCTCTCAGCTCCTAAATGACCCTGTAGAATGTGCTACTATTTTAAAAGTTGAATAAAGGTGCACTGTTTAATTATTTGATTAATAAAAACAGAGGCTTATGTCATGGTTCCAACAGACAGAGATGAATAAAGCAGAACTCCAAGGTTTGCAAATTCCTCAAAGAACATGTTTATTAGTTACAAAGTATTGGCACGTCAAAAGTGAAACCAAGTCTGGAGACACATGTACAATTCCCCAATACAAAGTTAAAAAATCCCAACCCTAAGGCTATGCAAGCAGCTACATTCTCAGTACATGTTCTTGGTGGGCTTTTTATGCAATGCCCAGCCTGCAGTCTTGGGAGCAGCCGATGACCTTGATTCTCATGGGATAAAAGTTTATTTAGACTAGCGAAACACCTGGCAAACCCCTCTCCTCCATTATATGTGACAACCAAAAATGAATAGGGAAAATAGCTGCCGCCATGCTCATTTGTAGAGTTGACAGCTTATTTTTTTCAGACTTCTGCCAAGAGTAACAAACTGGACATTCAATAAAGTTTCTTCTTGCAATAGTACATAATTAACATTAGTGTAATTATTTTATTTTGGATAAGGAAGGAGCATAGTATTACTTTTTTAATGAATTGAATCAGAAACCTGATGTCAACGCTGCTAATAATGGATATTATTGCTTTGACAAGATATGCAGAATTGTCTAGTATTTTTAGAGTTAATTCAGATGATGGTGGGAGGGGAGGAGAAAGATAAGGACTGCGTGGGACAGGAACGGAAGTGAATCTTTGCCCTTCAGGCTGATTGGAAAATGTGAATTATGACTGCAAAATAGGGGAGGGGAATAGCCTGGAATGTTATGTGCAAAGAAAGGGAAATTCAGATCTTGGCATCCATCCGTGGTGTGCCGACACTGTGTTCATATGATTAAAGACTTTTTAGAATAAACAATGCCTGGAAGTTCTTTGAAGTGTTCCATTAGTCAGAACCTTGAGACCTATTATGAATAAACATAAAATAAATATTGCCTCATACAATGTTTGTAAAAGAAATAATACTTGATCATTGGCCCAAGACTATATTTCTATCTATATGATGAATATATCTAAACAGTATTTCAGTGAAAGATTCTTAATCTATACAATCTGAGTGAAATTATGGCACTATTTCTATGTCTTTAATCTTGTAATCTTTTAAATGTTCATATCTTTTGTCATGAATACTTACAATTCATCAAAGTGAAAGCTTGTTACCTTTTAGAATACATGGTTTTTATCAGTGGTGGGATTCAAATACCTGAACAACCGGTTCTCTGCGTGGATGCAGGCCTGGGTGTCCGAGGCCTAGAACAAACTTCCAGAAGTGACATGCATGCCCTTCCTATGGGCCATTTAGGCCTGGAAGGCCTCCTCCAGGCCTCCAAGGCCTAGAACAGACTTACAGAAGCAAGGTTCTCCTAACTCAACAACATTTATCTACCAGTTCTCCTGAACCGGTGTGAACTGGCTGAATCCCACCACTGGTTTTTATGTATTTTGTGCAACAACTACAGCCAACCAGTATATGGCAGTGTTTATAAATTTGCATCTATGGTATATACTCTGTGCTTTTTCTCTGTGTAAAAGATTCTGTTTCCTGTTGCAGTTAAGCAGAAAGGCCCATGTGGACTGTACACTTTGTTCTGTAGGGATATATACAGAATTTCTAATACTACCAGATATCCCAGAAACCACTAGTTGTATCTAACAACTACAGGTTGCAATTTACAATTTTCTTATGGTATGAACATGCCATAAAAGTCTATTCATGTTTTGGAAATTAATCCTCATCAGTTATTTTAAACATAAATTCCAATGACACTTCTTAGACATTGCTAGATTTACCAACAACTTTTGAAACAGCTAGAGATGTGACATAAATCCATTTTCACATGAAAATGTATTCTCAAAAGAAAGGTCTTGGTGTTCTGTCCCTCTGGGAAGGCATATTTAATGAAGACTGGCATTAAAAGCCCATTTTTACAGCTAGACAAAGCCTGTAATTGGAATTGGAAGACTTACCTTTTCTGCAAAGAGATCAGGCACTTCAACGAATCTAAAACTTCAAGACTTCAGACAACAGATAATTTTTGATGATTCTGTCAGCTGGCTGTCATGCTTTCCTTGTTAACCTGAATTTTACAAATGTGATCTATCTTAGACTAAAATGATCTACACTTTAAATAAAATACTAATAGATTTTTTTGGAAAGTAGAAATTACAAAGTTCTAATTTATAATTCTTTTATATTTTCAATATTAATACTAATTTTAATAGTAACATGAAACATAGGCTATAAATACATACATATGGGTTAAATAATTTTGTCTCAGTACTTAGACTTGCTGGCCTTGGATAGTAAAACCTAAGTTTCATCAATGGGAAAGACATTTGCTCAGTTTCCAAACCATAATGCAGAATGCAATGTGATTATCATTCATTTATTCTACTGGCACAAATCTAAAGATGCATATACTGTATTAGGGAAAATATGCACCAGTATATTAATATTAGTGCAAATATGTAAAAGATAAAAATATTGATATTCAGCATGTATACAACAGTACACACATAACTAGAATATAATTGTTCATGAAATAGGGATGAATTTTTACATATAATCTTTAAAAAAATGAAGAGATTTAGATAATCTAATTTTAGTTTCAGAAAATAAAATAATTTAAATTCATCAGAATGCTTATTGGACTCCAAGGGTTCCTTTACCAAAGAATTTTTACTTAAAATAATTAAAACCAATCTGCTAATTATTGTAAAGCTCTGGGCAACACAATTTCTAAAAGATTCATAGAAAGTGGAATGAGTTTAAACAGGGTGACAAACATAATGAAGTAAAAATTAAATCTATGAGGACTTTCATGTCCTAATATTAATTTTAATTAATATATTAGTTTTTTTTTTTTTCTAGGAGCTCAAAATTCTTTACACGAAGGTTTTCCTCTTAAAATAAGTTGGATTGCAAGAGACTGATAGCCCAAAGACACCTAAGGATTTTCCATAGCAGAGAACAGACTTCAACTTAGTCCAATAAGTTGCATAACTAGTATATCACATTATATCTCACTAACTTAACAATAAAAGCAGTTTGACAGAGGAAACAATTACTAAGGGGTGGTGGTGAACTCTCCTTTAGAGGATAGTTATTTTCTCATTAAAATGCTTTAAAATGGGTTTTTGAAATTGGTAGGAAGTTCAAAATGGCACAAAATGGCCACAGATGGACTGGATGAGTAACTGGCTCTGAAGTAGGAATAGTCCTAATAGATTATATCACAAAATAAAAATATTTTTAACATCCTTATTTAGAATTTGATCTCAAGTTTTTTTACAAAAATATATATCAGTTTTCTAAATGTAATCTGAAATCAAATGACTTCTAATCACAGATCATAGTATTTTAATGATTTACCTGATTTTTAATGGGTTCTCTGGAAAATGGAAGGGTACAAGTGCAATAAATAATTCTAACTTAAGCAGACTGGGCACAGTCAATGGATAAGAACTTTTTAGCAAGTTTGGAAGTTAATGAACTATATTGTTTTCCTGAATAGCATTAGTTTTTTCCTCCAAAGTCTATATGCTATAACAGAGTATAGTAATGGTGAAAATATTAATAGCAGCAGCAACATTATATATCTGTATAATGAATTATTGCATGAATATTAATTGATTACTATGTATAGTATTCTGCACCCATTATACCTGAATGTAAATTTGTTTTTACACTGTTAGACAATGAGCCAAAAAGAAATTTCACTTCTGCAGAAATATCTTAACATAACAGAAAGGCAGTTTGAACACTTTGGTAAACAGCCTGAATATCATATCTTGCAGTACATTCTTAAAGACCTGAAATGACAACGAACTTCCTTAAAGCACTGTAACCTGTTCACTATGCTCTTATCTTGTTTATTCTGAGTAACTTAAAGAAAAATGTACCATTACATCCATGCGAACAAACAAACAAACAAACAAAAAACCCAGCCACTTGTTTTAATATTATATCCCAATTTTTTTTTTTCATTCACAGGTGGTATCTTTCAAACCCTTGCAACCGGGGAGAGACATCAATACTAAAGAATAGCTCACTCATGACCAAAGACCATCAGATCAGGATTCATAAAATTATTAGAGCAAGGAAGTAAAACAATAACATCTGTATACAGTTCCAATCACTGCCTAAGGTGTAAAGTAGCAGAAGTGCAGAAAAAAAGTTCTTCCACATGTGCAAACCTCCAAAGAATCCTTCTGTGCCTCTGGAAAAAAAATACCTTTACTCTCTGTTGCAGATACCCTGATCTATAGACTCCAAACAAATGGGTAAAGTGAGACATTAGAGCAAAGAGCAAATGGGATGCTTTTCAAAGGCACATTCGCCACTGCCATGGATGTCTGTGCAGTGAATGAATAGGTTTAAAACCAAACAAAATCTACACGTTTTCCCCATAGCAATAGAACTCTGTTGGGAAAATTCTTTTATCAGTAGGAGGCAGGGAGCATATTGAGAAATAAAGTGGGTCTACATAAAACACGACCCGCAGGCTGTCTCTTATGGCCTTACCTTTGAAGAACAGAACAGATGCAAGAAATGGGCATGGAATTATATGAATCATTTTGAACCTTAGTCTCTGTTGAAAAAATGGCTGAGAGGCAAAATAATATTAACTTAAATGAAGTTGTTACCCCAAAATAATAACAAACAAAAAATCCCCAAACTATTTTCTTCTATCAGGTTTATCCTACTGCAAATTGGCAGGAAAGCTTCCTGCTGGGTTTTGGAGATAACATTCATTTAACTCCTCAGACATTTGTTTCATCCATTTGCAAAAGTATGAAGCTTTGCTACTGCAAATTTTAAGTTGCAGATAATTTCCAACCTAGAATGCTTTAAAAAAAAAATACAATGGGTTATACAATGCAAAATTGGCTCAGATATCCAATGCCTTGCTGATCATACTAGGACTTAAAGTATCAAACACAGCTTCAGTGAAATATGTAGTGGTATAAAAGCAATATGGCACATTTTACTTTATCAATGTATGCATTTTTCCTTCACCTGCACCTTGGGGAAATGCTCAGTTTGATATAATTATACAAAATTGCAAAAGGACCTGGAATCATTTTAAGTCCCATTGCTGGCTATTTATTTTCTTATTGCCAAACTGGGTCTTGTTTTTCAATTGTGCAGTCATGTTAAACCAATAGTTGACTTCTAAAATTTATATATGTAATTTGCCTCAAAAATCAGTGTAAGAAGAAAAGTTCTGAATTCTAAACTAGGTTGGGTTTTCCATAGAACACACCGGTTAAATTACTTGGAGCAGAGGCAGAGTTTATTTTAACAGCAGAGTGTGCAGTAGCGCAATAGAACGATAGATTAC